>NC_025702.1:16370531-16400432 GCF_000633955.1 Camelina sativa
CAGTTTTCTCAAATATGCTAGACAAAACTTTGTAGCCACAGATAACAACGAGCTAGAGTACAAACCTGGTAACAACCAACATAGAGAAGCAGTGCACCAACAGCGACAAGGGGAAAGCCTCCAAGAAACTTGTAGTATGCTGACAGTAAAAACAAGGACAGCGCCTGGAATTTGGAAGATAACAAGATATTCAGAAAGGCCACCGTAATATTCAGAAAGCAAGATAACAGAACATATAGATATCAAGTTTCCAGAAACTCAGGCACGAGAGTTTTCATACAATGCCGCTGACACCTCCAATCAGTAAGGGTCGTCTGCCGAGATCATCAACTTTCGCAACAGCTACCCATGTCATCAGTAACTGGTAGAGTGTTATAAATTGAAAATGTCAGTATTGAATAACTGGAAGCATGTTAACTAAATAAGATATATACATAGCCAAACCAAGAAGAAAGAACAAGAAATGAGCACCTTGAACACACCAATAATAACAGAGACTCGAGTTGCATCAGCAGCAGCAGAGAATCCAGCAGTCTTTAAATAGATAAACAAAAATTAAATCTCATTAAATATCAAACTAAGGCACTAAAAATCAGTAGGTAAATCTCATTCATTTCAAGGTTAAGACAAGCATACCTGAAGAATCGAACCGGCATAATAAAGAACACTTGGCTGTCCAGTAATCTGTCACGACGAAGCAAAAGTATAAATTATGTTAAAGAGGATGCTCTCACATTCATCCAAATGCAAAAAGCAAAGAAGAATCACCTGCTGGAAAAGGACTAAACCTCCACCAATTGTCAAAGCTTTCAAATTAGGCCCTTGGAACACTTCCAGGAAGTTTCCCCCAGATTTCTCATCTTCATAGGCCGTTTTCACAGATAAATATGCATCATCTACTAACTTCTCCGATATTTTGTCACCAGGAGGTCTGCCACGTAATTTGCTGAGGGCAAGCATGGCCTTCTCTTTGTATTCTTGTAAAGGTCCTTTACCTTGGACAGCTCTAAGAAGCAACCAGCGAGGAGATGCAGGGAGACTCCACATGCCTAGTCCCATCAGTATAGCAACAGGGGTACCAAATCCATACATGTAACGCCACCCTCCAACTACATCAATTTGGAAGCTTCCAACAGAAAAACCCAACTGCATAAGACAGAAATAANAGTAGGTAAATCTCATTCATTTCAAGGTTAAGACAAGCATACCTGAAGAATCGAACCGGCATAATAAAGAACACTTGGCTGTCCAGTAATCTGTCACGACGAAGCAAAAGTATAAATTATGTTAAAGAGGATGCTCTCACATTCATCCAAATGCAAAAAGCAAAGAAGAATCACCTGCTGGAAAAGGACTAAACCTCCACCAATTGTCAAAGCTTTCAAATTAGGCCCTTGGAACACTTCCAGGAAGTTTCCCCCAGATTTCTCATCTTCATAGGCCGTTTTCACAGATAAATATGCATCATCTACTAACTTCTCCGATATTTTGTCACCAGGAGGTCTGCCACGTAATTTGCTGAGGGCAAGCATGGCCTTCTCTTTGTATTCTTGTAAAGGTCCTTTAACTTGGACAGCTCTAAGAAGCAACCAGCGAGGAGATGCAGGGAGACTCCACATGCCTAGTCCCATCAGCATAGCAACAGGGGTACCAAATCCATACATGTAACGCCACCCTCCAACTACATCAATTTGGAAGCTTCCAACAGAAAAACCCAACTGCAGAAGACAGAAATAACGATTGATTACTCGGTAAATGAATACATAGAAATCATACAGGGAAGAGGTCCACATTTACCAGAATTCCCAACACGATGAAGAGTTCCTTCAGAGATATAAGAGTTCCACGGATTTGAGATGGACATGTCTCAGCAATATAGAGGGGAGCCCCATGCATTGCCTACCAAGCAAAACAAAATTACATAAAACACTAAACAACAATAGTGACAAAGAAATGATCATAAAGATTTTCAGGGTTTCCAGAGCTCACCAAACCAATACCGAAGCCATAGAGAAGCCTTCCAACTAAGAGAACATTAAGATCAGGGGCACAGCCAGTAATCAGAGACCCGAGGAGATAGAGAACAGCAGCTATAATAAGTTCTCGCCTTCTTCCTTCATAAAAATGAAGAAATACGAGAATGAGATACTTGCAACCAGTTCAAAAGAACCGAGAAGTAATCAAAAAAAGAACCAAGACTTACCAAGGAAATCAGCAACGCCATAGACAGAAATTGAACCAAGAAGGGCTCCATATAAGGAACCACTCACCTACACAATAAAATGCAGTGAAAACTAACATTTCCTGCTAACACTATGACTTAAACAAAGAAAATAATTTCCAGATAACATACCACAAGTCCTAGCTGAACAGGTGAGAAGTTAAACCATGTAGTTCCACTAAGCGCAGGTGACTGTTCAATACCACATGAGACAGCACATGATGTTAAGTTTGGAAGCTAATATGCCTAAAAGCTAAAAGTAGAGAGAATTGAGGTAACCTGAAGTGAGAGAGTAGCACCGGAGGTTGCCCCAATGTCATACCCGAACAAAAGTCCTCCCAAAGCCGGGAATATAAACCTAAGAATTCAAGCAAAAATTACAGTTACAATCAGTGCAATGTGATAGTCAATCTAACCAAAAGGACACACTTTTAACACAGTTAATTTCCTAAATTGAAAGAACAAGTACGGATCACAATACGCACGGGAGTATCACAGAAGACCAAGAAAATGACTCTAGTTCATCAGAGGCAACCGAATCAGTTACTTCTCCACTGTCGGCGAACTCTCCTCCCGCCCCAATTCCGGCCTTAATCATAAACCAAAACCAAAAAAAAAATCAAACTTTTTGAAAAGTCAAAGATTTTGAAAAACTTAGAAGAAATTAAAAGTCGCAAACTTCATCCTCACCTGGAGTTTTTGTCTGTATTTGTAGACTAAACCCGGCTTGGAAACCAAGCAAGTTCGTTCCTTTAAACGGAGGTAAGATGAAGCAGACCTCGATTCAAAGCACGAGCTTAATAATAAAGTACGAGGAGAAGGGTTCTTGAATTGGGTTCGTTTTAAGGGTTTGATTGAGAAATGTGACTGAACCGAGACAGCGAAAGACATGATCGGAAGTGAAAACAACTGAAGATTCTCCCGCTAATTTTGGTCTCTAAACTCTCATCTTCGACAATCTGATTCATAAAAATTATCAATTTTTTTAAAAAACCAATCCTTTTTTTTGTATTAATGTGTGGTTGTAATTGAAGTAAGGACAAGATTGTAAATTGACATTTTAGGGTTTTTGTTTGTGCTTGAGATACTACTAGTAACCTATTTATAGCTCTTTCATCTTCTCCACCGCCATTCTTAAACCTCTGAAAGCTCGTGAGAACCAAAAGCTTTAGAAATCATGGGTACTTTCTTCATATTCCTCTTCATTCATAATTCCAATAGAGTCTTCTTCCATGGTGGTGTGTATTGACCAATGATTGATTCTGATTTCTGTGTGTGTTTGCAGGTATCTCTCGTGATTCAATTCACAAGAGACGTGCCACTGGTGGTAAGCAAAAGATGTGGAGGAAGAAGAGAAAGTAAGCTTTTTTACTATTATTTTTACCTTCCCCTACTTCAGTGTTTATAATTTCCCCTGAACCAAAGATTAGATTTTGAATCAAAATGACTCATGAAGCTTCTCGTTTTGTTTGATTTTGGTTGTGTATACATTCTTGAAACACAATTCTGATTGATGCGGAACTGATCATATAAACTAAAAACTTTGGTTGTCTGTTGAAAGGTATGAGCTTGGAAGGCAACCAGCTAACACTAAGCTATCAAGTAACAAGACAGTGAGGAGGATCCGTGTGCGTGGTGGGAACGTAAAGTGGAGAGCTTTGAGGCTCGATACAGGAAACTACTCATGGGGAAGCGAAGCTGTGACCCGCAAGACCAGAGTCTTGGATGTTGCTTACAATGCATCTAACAATGAGCTTGTTCGTACACAAACTCTTGTGAAGAGTGCAATTGTTCAAGTTGATGCTGCTCCGTTTAAACAATGGTATCTCCAACATTATGGAGTTGATATTGGTCGTAAGAAGAAAGCTGCTGCAAGCAAGAAAGAAGGAGAGGTTTGTTTGGTCCATTGATGATATTTATCATTTGGTCTTGTTGAAATTGTTCTTTTTCCGTACACCGATTCTGATTTTACTGGTGTCTGTAATCTTAGGAAGGAGATGCGGTAGCCACGGAGGACGTGAAGAAAAGCAATCATGTTCAAAGGAAGCTTGAGATCCGACAAGAAGGCAGAGCACTTGACTCTCACCTTGAAGAGCAGTTTAGTAGTGGAAGGTTGCTTGCATGTATCTCATCAAGACCTGGACAATGTGGCCGTGCTGATGGGTACGAATCAAAAGAATCATCACATCTTAATCAGTGTTTTTCTCAGAGATTAAAGGCTGATCTTTGTTTTTGGTGGGTGATTTGGAAACAGGTACATATTGGAAGGAAAAGAGCTCGAATTCTACATGAAGAAACTTCAAAAGAAGAAAGGCAAGAATGCTGGTGCTGCATAAGACAAAAAATTTTTGGATTTGGATTATACCTTACGTTTTCTTATCTTGAGATTTGAGAACCCTTTCTCTATACTTCTGTTGAGTCTGTGTTCAGAGTTGTAGACATAGAGAAGATATTCATGTTTCTGGATTTTGATCATTAATAGTCAAATTTCACAAATTCTTTCCATTTGATTAATCCCTTGCATAGAGGTATATTGTAACAAAGCCAAAATATGTTCTGTAAAATCTGAAGAGGGTGCTTCTCGTTGCATCTTTTAGAAGTTGAAATCTCCAGTGGCCTGCAGAAATAAGAGAGAATGTGTGAGCCAACTGAAATCTGAACATTTTCTTTGTTGAAAATTATTGTCTCTATGGTGAAAGAAGATTATCTAACCTCTGAGAAAAGAACATTTTTGCCGTTTATTTGCATAACGCCCGCATTGAATTTGCACTCCCACCTGTTCTTGCAACGCCTCACCTGCAACACTCAGCACACAGTTGAAGTAGTATTAGTTTTTAGTCAATCATTGTTTGTCTATGTGAAAAACAAGAGTCGTTTTACCTTATCAAATTGACACATGACCAAATGTGGAATGCTGTTGATATCATCTTCATCAATAGCGTCTTCCTCATCATCGTCCTCGTTCAAAAGCTCTTCATTCTCATCTACATCTTCATCACTCACACAAGTAAGAAACCATCAATCGATAGCATTCTACTCAAATCCAAAAATAATACCATAAGGAGCATAAGTGTTTGGGTCTGTAACAAGATCTCTCGCACCATCTTGCTGAGGAATATCATAAAATCCGTCACACTCTCTCTTTGGGGACATCATCACATTCACAAGGCTCTGAAAACGTTTTACAACATCAGTAAATCTATATGTGACACCTCTCAACCATAGTAGTTTAACGAACAAGAAACCTTACCATGGATGGACTCGACTCAAGAAATTGAGCATTCTCAGGTAGAAGTGGATTTGGCTCCGGAGTCACAGGTTGTGGAATCGAAGCAGAGCATGTCTCCATCGTCGTACCGCTTATGACTCCAGCTTGTATCAACTTCGTTTTCCACTTCTATAGAATTCAATCAGTTCAATCTAGATGAAGAAGAAAAAAACCCTAAAACCTGAACAAATCGAAACAAGTTGTAACTAACCGATTGAATCTGGCTCAGAACACTCTCATTGAGTTCTCCACAGTAAACGAGGTCGTATCGGGTCTTGCTCATAACGTCGTCGTTGACATATTCGTGTGTGGTGCTACTATTGCTCGTCGATAACACCATCGCGATACAACTCAAACGAGAAATTAAAAAAAAAAAAAAAAAAACCTACAAAATCAACAAAAACCCTATCAATCGGGACGAATCGATCGAGGACTTCAATTAGAAACCCTAATTGAGAGAGAGCATACAAAACCTTCGGTGGAGAAAGTGAAGCAGAGAGATTAATTGGACGAACGATTGGGAGTGACTACGACGAAGAAGAAGAAGAAGAAGAAGAAGAAGAAGAAGCGGGTATGATTCGTTTACAGATTAGGGTATTTATAGATGCTTATAACCCGACCCGAAATAAGACTTAGTTGTTCCGGGTCCAGTTCTCGACCCGAATAAAGGAAAATACACCGACTCAAAAGTGCAAAGCGTAGGATGCAATCTCAGCCGTCCATTTCAATTTCTTTATTGTTATTTAATAGTTTGGGTTTGGGCTAATATTATTAATGATTCGCCCAGTAAAATGTTATGTGAGCAAAAGTGGATTTTAGGCCCATATTAAAATATTCGAGTATTATGGCTTCAGAAAGGAATGTTTTTTTTCTTCTTTTTTTTCTTTTGTGAAACATAGGAATGTTTTAAGCAAATACAATAAAATTAGGGGACGCAATTTACAACGACGTTTTAGATAGCTAGTAATAGATTAGGCACTTGAAACAGGTGAAGTACTGATAATGGAACATTCAACAGGTTAAGTAGACAATCGAAATATAGAAGTAGCTCACTTGTGAAAATTATTTGAGAAGATATAAAATAATTATTCTATACGAAAGTTATCGTATATCACTGCCAAGTGCCTATCATGACACGAATCATGCTTTTCATTTCATACTTTGGGGTTCTTTTAAGCATATAAAACTTAGACCATTTTTATTGTTTATATATCATCAAATTATCGACATGTGTCGTTTGTATCGTGACGAAAAGCATGAGCAATTTTAAACTTTTGGTGGAGAAATTTTGAATTTTCTGTTTTTTTTTTTTTTTTTTTTTTTTTTTTTTTTTNTAAGTTACACTTCTTTTTCCATTTTCTCCCGGACAATCGTCAATTCAAATGATAGCTTGTTTTAAAAAAATAGTTTTGCAAAATGTCGAAGTCGAGTAACACGTGGTGGTCTAGAAAATATAAGCATCTTTAAACATTGATTGAGGGACGGTTTCGTTATCTTTGATTATACTAATTGACCTAACTTATTGTAATACTGTTATTATATTGGCGTATTAGATTAGATGAGCAACCCACACCAAACGTCCCAACGGTCAAATTTCACATGCTATATTGTTCTTGCCTCTGAAAGAAATATAAAATTCACCACACTACTTATAAAATGTACGAGGTTAGCAATACACACTCAACGACTTAGTTTGAATCGGTTTGAAGGGGTATGTCATATACTATAACAACTATTTTTCTACATATATCCAGCCTATAAACTAAAGATGTTTAGACTAAGCAACAAATCTATAAATGCCAATCAATTCTTTGCTATTGGATATATTTATATAATTTTATTAGTAACGAATTAATCACATGAAATGGGATAGTTTATTTTCTAATAAGTAAAGCAGAGATAATAACAATCACGGAACGGAACCGTAGAACTGGATATTTTCGTCATGGTCATGGATTCTAAAACTCGCGGTAACTAATATGAATCATTGAAGTAGTAGACGACCAGAAAAAAATCTAGTGATTATCTAAAACATAAAACTCGACTACAATACAACAACTTAAACAATCCGAACTAATATTCTATTGTATGTATTATTATTTTTCCGGCGAAGATACTAGCCCTTATGTTTTCCAATATTCTTATTTAGAATATAAAAGATGAAGAGTTTAATACTCCTCAGTTACGACTTACGGAGTGTGTGGATTTCGTTTTTATTTTTGATAAAAGCTAGTATTTCATTAGTGAAAAGTAAAATATTCTTTTTATTTATAGAATTAATGTGCAGAGACGTTAATAGTTGGCGTTTTAATTGACAAATGTCGAGAATGTAACGTAACTTTTTTTATAACACAACGCAATCTGCCGGCCATGCAGTCTTGACTGAAAAAAATCTGCCCCCGGGGACACACGTGTCGGACAAACAATCTGGCACGTCGTAACTATTGAAGGTTCTTCCTTAGGTAGCGAAGGAAAAAAGAAACCCAACGACCTAAAAACCGCAACGTGGGGCTTGCGTCCGACACGCGTCTCCTTAGGCCTCAAATCTAGACTACTAGACCCAAAAGCAAAAACCTTATTTATGAGTTTACGTACTATCTCACGCGTCACTCATTCCTCGTAATTGCCAAACTTACTTTCAAATTACAAGCTCTTTTCCATATACACACCTAATAGACGAGGAGACTTGTAGTTTCAACTCGATAAAATGTTTGTTATTTATTCGTTTTGATGTTGGGCAACTCTACTATGAATTGAAAAAGCTTTAAACAAAATTTCCCTTCTATAACTCATACAATCGTAACAAAAAGATGCATTATGTTGGATTTGGTGTCTACGTTTCAAAATAAAAACAAGACACACACAACTGAACATTTATCGGATTGGGCACCGTCGCATCGCATCGATCATGATGAAGAAAAATAATTTTGGAATTTGTGTACCAAACTATTAATGTGAGATGTGGAAATTGCAACGACAAATTGGTAAGGTTTCAATTATTCAAAGTTACAAATCATCAAAGGTTAGATAATCAACCAAACTACCTTTTTTATTTTTTCAATCACACTACCTTGCATTGGTAGACAACTAGAAGTCTAGAACCATATAGTCTCGTTACCGAAAGCTCTCCAACTACTCTTAACATTTAAACCATAAAAAACCTCTCCAACTACGTAGCCATGTTACTCTTTCTCCTATCAACGATCCTAGTTTATTTTTACCAACAGTTTACATATTAGAACCGTAAACTAAAGTTTGATGGAATCTAATATCGCCTTATATAGATTTGAAAGTGATGGTTGGTACTTGGTATAGAAATCGAGAAATGTTAGGGAAAATGATTTGTAAACACACAAATAATAATATTCTTTAATTTTGGTGGCTTCGATAAAATATTAATAGAAGAGAGAAAGGCATTCACGTGGCGCAATGTATTTGCCTACTGTCAACTTCAAAAACCTGGCAACTGCTATCAAACTTTAGCAAACACGTGGCATGTGTTACACACGCACTTCGTTTTTCGAAAAATCTGTAGGACCCCGAAATTATAATCATCGGCTGCTAATATAATATCTTTTGTACCAAATCACACGTTATCCTATCGTTTGCTGCCACGTCCTATATAATTGCTCCGCAAAAGGATGAGCTTCTTCTATTACATTTTAGTATTTTACTACTAGTTCTCTAGTTTTTAATAAGAACATGTATACTTAATCCGTTTCAAAATATAAAATGTTTTAACTTAAATACATATAATAAAAATGTTTAATTTTAAAAAATCTAACCAATCAGAAACAAAACTACATAATATATATAATAAAAAAATATAAAAATAATCTAAAAATTGCCAAAAATTAAAAACATCTTATATTATGAAATAAGTAAAAATCTTTAAAACATCCTATATTAAAAAAACAGAGGGAGTATAAACTTAAGTTTTTTCATTTCAATTTCAAGATAGCTATTGTTGTGTTTTTCTTTTTTTTTCGTTACTTGAGATTTTGTGTTAAACTAGCTTCAATCTTAACAGTAGTGTACTCTACCATAGAAAAAAGGACCAAATTATATAGGATCAATGATCAAACTTTATTGATGGTTTTATTTCTACGACGGTATAATTGATATATAGTGTCTGAGAGGAATAACATTTGATTTCTGTTGGAGTTACGCTTTACTATTGCAATACTATATAGACACCACATTTGTGTATTTTATTCATTCGGAACTCATTTAGTAAGTTTTTTTTTTCTTTCTCACCAAACTATTCTTTTAGAATTTCATATGACTTTTTTGCGGGGACATATATTCATTTTTGAGTTTTTTTTTTCTTTTCTTTTGCTAAGCATGTTAATATCATTAGAAATGAAAAAGTTTGGCTTTACAGAGAGAAAATCCTTGGTTCTTGAACCTCGGCAAAAAGAATAAAAACAAGATTACAAGATTGGGAAAACTCTAAGAGAATTCATTAAATCCATCGCTGCATCAAGTTGCGGAAGAGCTTTCGGTGCTGTCTTGCATTGATGATGTTTTTGACCTCCTTATGGATAATCTTGAAAGTTGTGGTCGGAGGTATAGATACTTGGTTGTGGATCAGGTTGTTGTGCTGCTTCCAGATGTGATATATCGCTGCTTGAGAGACAATTTTACACAAAAGAGACGGTGATGTGTCTGCAGAAAGTCAAACCCAAGAAAGGAGTTCTGCTCAGGACAAAGGTTGTTGCATTGTTGGAGCGAGACGAAAAAATATCGGTCGCCAAATTTCGAAAGCATAGAAGCAGGTAAAAAAGAGGTGGTCTCGAGACTCAATGTCTACGGAACAGAAACTGCAGACTGGAGAAGGGATGAGTCCCCAGGAGAACAACCTATGTTTGTTTGGAAGTCGATTTAGTTGAGCCACCCACATGTTGAAAGTGTGCTTAGGGATGGCCCCTTTGAACCAGACGGCAGACCTCCAAGTAGTTTCCTCACTCCTTGGTCGTAGGTGAGACCAAGTTCTTGAAGTGGAGAAGCCATTGCACTTAACATAATCCACAACCCAATTGAACTCATCCGACTGAGCAGGATTTGGTGTAGCTTGAGCAGATGTCAGAAAAGTGTGGAGATTTAGCTCGACGTCAGATCTAGGGTGAGGGAGATTCCATATATTGTTCCTGAAGACGTCTTTGATTTTTTCTTGTAGAGGAACTCGAAGATTCCTGGGCCCAGTTGGACCTCTAATCTTGAGCAGGGGCCATAGGCGTCCCGCGTCGAGGAATCATACGAGAAGGTTATTGTGTTCCCTGATCCAATAATCGCTTTGACAAACTGATCCGCCAGCGATCTTAGCCGTAGTAAAGATTTCCAGATCCACGAGCTTTTAGGCGTTTCCTTGAGCTCCCAAAAGCTCTTGTTCTGAATGTTGTGGAACTTATGCCATTGAACCCAAAACGAGTCACCTCCTGAGAAAAGGAGCCAAACAAACCTTAGACAAAGTGTCTAGTTTCAAGAAGTGAGTCTGCGGAAACCCAGTCCACCCTCAACTTTTGAAAGACAGACTGAGGCCCAAGATACTTTTACGCCTGTTGAACCATCAATGCTTCCTGACCAGAGGAAACCTGGAGCAGAGAGATTCATTTTTTAGTTTTATATGTATAAATCTTTAAAACAGAGTGGTATGATCCGCAGACGAATTGGCAGCCCCGACCGCAGTTTACTATTCATACCCATAGCTTAAATTAGCTCAAACGTGTCCCTATAGTCGTAGAGACCAAAAATATAAAATTTCGTTTCCACAAAACTTTGTATACAAGTTTGCAGTCATTACCATTTGAATTTTATACTTGGCCACAATATAATATTATGTTATATTCCGTCGTATCAAAATCATAGATTATGCTAACACTTTTACAATCATTTTTCTTGTCCGAATTGGATACGAATAACACAAACTTAAATATTACAAAGCATATTATAATATATATATATATATATAAACAAGTTTTATCCGTTTGAAAGCGTATCAAACGCATATATACTTTCTTTATGCTGTTGTTAAATACATTACCCTAGTGGTTTAGGTAGTATATATGATTAGATGAATTCCAACCAAACAGTTAGAGGAAAAAAAACACTCGATGTAAAATGACGGAATAGTTGAAGCATGAAACCCCAACTTACAAACTCTCACAATCCTTAATCCCGTAATTTCCCCTAATTTTCATCCCTAATTTTCATCTAATAAATGAATCTTGAGTTCTTGACCCTTATTACAAAATAAATACAAAACAAAACTGCGTCAAGACATAAGTGGAGTATGTAAACACGTGTCGAGTGTGGAGGAAGAAAAGAGGTCAGACAAGGGTAGAGAGAAAGGGCTCAACGTTGTTAAATGTTTAGGGAACTGGTCCCCGCAGTTGTCAAATAGAACCCAATACCCATATCTACGTACTTCTCTCTCATGGCCATATTTTCTGATATTTTATTTTTGATAACGAAAAAAAAACATACTACTATTTTCATTATTTTCTCTGGAAATCTTTGATACTATATTGTATAGTTAACTTGAATTTGACATGTCGGAAGAAATACAAATGTTTATGCATAAACTACAATTATTAATAGCTCACTTACTTCATTACCAAATCTCCGCTTACCTAAAAAAAGAAGAGCTACATGATAATTTACCAAATTAACGGTTTAACCATAATCACATGTATGTTTTTCTTCTACTTTTCCTCTTATAAAAATCTTTTTTTTTTCAACACTTTTTCCGCATATTCGTTTCTTATAATTTTATGATACTAATTCATAGGATCAACAATAATTTAATATATGTTAGGTGAATAATAATATTAATGATTAGATTATTATACATGTTCCTTTTGGATATTTTATTTTCTCACTAATGGATTGTAGAGACTGAACATGCGACCAAGTAATTTGTATTAGATATGTCAATGTATTATATCATATGCAGTTGGTGACTGTTATCTAATAATGAATATCTTGACAAATTGCCTTAAGAAACTGCAAGAGATGTTTGAATATTTTTCTTATTTTCAATTGTTTATTCTTCTTAATTCTCAAAACTATATTGATTAAGAAGTAATGATGCCTGTCACTTGTTCAAATTTTATTTTAGTTCACGGAATATTAACGTCCCAAACGAAAACGTTATGGTGTGTCAAACATTCATTACATACTGGTATCTGATAAGATTAGTCTGGAGATGTCTAAGATTGTATTCTTATGGTATGCCACATTAGATATTGATATATTAAAGTTAAATTAGAAAATTAGTCATGGGTGTCTCATAACATTGCACACTTAGAAATCATGTAACTGTCACACACCTGTCAAAGACCATGAAGAAAGTTTGTATTTGAATTCATTTTCATCCTGTCAATTAGTAAAACAAGGTAACAAATCCTTACAAAAAAAATTCTTTGAACATTGGTTCACCATAACAAATGTCAAAAACCATATCTATTATTATTCTAAAACTTTACATGTTTGCTGCATAAAATAAAAAAGAAACGGATATGACACAAATGGAACAAATGCAGAGTAGACCAGACAAGCAAACAAATAAAAGAAAACAAGTGTTATTAAATCACAAAATTAACTCACCTTTAATTCTTAATTTAATATAGCATATCTATTTTATAAAAATGTATTCGCACACCGACTTTATATTTTTGCTAGTGACATATTCTACTAATTATCACCTTTTTGCTCTTATGTTTCGTAGTCACACATGGTCAATTTTTTTTCCTACAATAATTTTCTCCTTAAACACACCAAACTTTTTGAAAAAGATGATATATATGCCGTATTGTCACGCTCACCATAAAACAAACGCGATGAATCATCATCATCACTAAAACGCCAAATTAATTGCCTAAAAAATAAAATAAAAATTATTTTCCACATGTTTAATAAAGTATTGGTTGATTCCCATATCTAATAAAGTTAATAAACTTGTAGTTTATAGTAAAACAACTGGAATTGGTAAAGAAAATTGCCATAACAAAATTTGGTATAAATCTATCAAAAAAAAAAAAAAGATAGCATGCGTGTCATCAAAGGTTCTTTTCACTTTAGGTCTGAGTTGTGTTAGAATTTGATTGGCACACGTAAGTGTTTTCGTATCGCGATTTCAAAGAGAAGTACCATTTACACGTGGCTAAAATCAACGGTCAAGATATCTTCGTCCAGATAGAGGAGCGATACGTCACGCCATTCAACACAAAGCTCTCTCTCTTCTTCATTCTTTCGTTTTTTGATTTTTTCAGAGCTTTTGTTTGATCTGCCCGTTTAAAGTCTCGGGCAAACACCTGCCCGGAACATAAAAAGATGATTTTATTATATTTATATATCCTCTGGTGAAAGAAGCTAAATATAAAGCTTCCATGGCTTAATCTTGTTCAAGCTCTTCTTCTCTTCTCTTCTCTTACCTGCGTCTCGTCTCGTTCACTAGGTTTTTATAGTTTTGTCCGAACGGGAGAGCGATGATGATGATGATGATGGAGTGTGAACGTTGAACAGTTTCGACGATCGCATGGCTGAGATTTGTTACGAGAACGAGACGTTGATGACGAAAACGACGGCGAAGGTTGTGAAGAAGACGACGACGACGACAACGAGGAGACGAGAACGAAGTTCTTCTCAAGCAGCGAGAAGAAGGAGAATGGAGATCCGGCGGTTTAAGTTTGTTTCCGGCGAACAAGACGCTGTCTTCGTCGACGGAGAGTTACAGAAACGGAGGGGACGAGAAGCCACCGTCGCAGCCTCAGCATCCGCCGTGTACTACGAAACGGCGAAGGAAGTCGTCGTTTTATGCGAGTCTTTGAGTTCGACGGTTGAGGCATTGCCTGATCCTGACGCTTATCCTAAATACGGCGTCGCTTCAGTATGTGGAAGAAGACGGGAAATGGAAGACGCCGTCGCTGTGCATCCGTTTTTTTCCCGTCAACGAACGGAAGGGTTTCACTACTGCGGCGTTTACGATGGTCATGGCTGTTCACATGTACGACGCCGTTTCATCTTTAGTAATTTACCTCAATGGACTGTTACGACGTCGTTTTTGATGTTTTTTTTTGGGTATTATGTTATAGGTAGCGAAGAGATGTAGAGAACGACTACACGAGCTAGTGCGTGAAGAGTTCGAAGCTGATGCTGACTGGGAAAAGTCAATGGCGCGTAGCTTCACGCGCATGGACATGGAGGTTGTGGCTTTGAACGCCGACGACGGTGCGGCGAAATGCCGTTGCGAGCTTCAGAGGCCGGACTGCGACGCCGTGGGATCCACAGCCGTTGTCTCCGTCCTCACCCCGGAGAAAATCATCGTGGCGAACTGTGGTGACTCACGTGCTGTTCTTTGCCGTAATGGGAAGGCCATTGCTTTGTCCTCCGATCATAAGGTTGTGTTTATTTTTCTATCGTTTGGTGATAAAATCTCTCTTTGTTTTGTTTTTTTTTTCATCGTCAATTTTTTTATCTGTCAGATCTACGGTTATGGTATACTGTAATACTGATATGGAAAACGAGAATTTCGTTACGTGTCGCCTTCGAAACTTACCTATCATACTTCTCGTTCTTTAATGCATTTTTTCTTTCTTTCTTATATTTATTTTTTTTTGGTTTTGGAAAATTCGAATTTTGTGTAATGGGCATGCAACACCTGGACGGTGATTAAAGAATGTAAATGACTTTTTAGATTAGAAGATCTGATAAAGTTTATGAGTTTTAAGATTCTTTAATCCGTCGTGTCACTGTTATCATCAAATCAATGACTCTTCTCTCTCTCTCTTTCTCTCTTGTTTTTATTTTTGTAACAGCCGGACCGTCCGGACGAGCTAGACCGGATTGAAGCAGCGGGAGGTAGAGTTATCTACTGGGATGGCCCACGTGTCCTTGGAGTACTTGCAATGTCACGAGCCATAGGTCAGTTTAATTGATTACACTTGACGAAACACTCTTGTCCTTGTCCTAGCTAGTGTTTTGTACAAAGTTTATTTTTCGTACTTTCAATAATGATGATAATTAAATCTCGTTTCGCCGCGGTTCTTTTCTTTTTCTTTTTACCAGGAGATAATTACTTGAAGCCCTACGTAATCAGTAAACCGGAAGTAACCGTGACGGACCGGGTCAACGAAGACGATTTCCTTATTCTAGCAAGTGACGGTCTTTGGGACGTGGTTTCAAACGAAACTGCATGTAGCGTCGTTCGCATGTGTTTGAGAGGAAAAGTCAACGGTCAACTTACATCCTCGCCTGAAACGGATGGCGCCGGTGCGGGGAATGTGGTGGTCGGAGGGGGAGGAGATGTATCAGATAAAGCGTGTGAAGAGGCGTCGCTGTTGCTGACTAGGCTTGCATTGGCTAGACAAAGTTCTGACAACGTAAGTGTTGTGGTGGTTGATCTACGACGGGACACGTAGTTGTTTCTTGTCTCTCTCTCTCTTTCTCTCTCGTAATGTTTGTTTTTTTGTCCTTAGAGTCGTCAACGACTTATGGGGCTTTCTATTTTAACCTTTTTTTGCTCTTCGGTGTAAGACGTCGAAGGGTTTTTAATTTTAGCTTGACTTTTGGTTATGTCTCTGTTTAGTGAATAGCGGTTTAAATCTACAGAATTTTCACCGTCGTGAGAAAGTAAAAAAACCCGTGAACTTTGGTACATATGTGAACGTCTGAGTCTGAGTTTTCTTATATATCCGTGGTATCCTTGTTAATAGGATGGTAAATCCCATCAAAGCTAAGAACATGAGAAAATATCCAATCATGTACAAAGCTAAAAAACATGAGTAATACTCAGGTTTCCAACGCCTTTCATGAGCAATGCATTTTGGGAGTTAACAAAATCAAAATCTCCAACTTGAAAATGATACTCAAAAAGATATTTAAGGGAATCCTTCTCAATCTTGTTAAACCAAAGACCTTAATTCTAATCAACAAGCCCATTAGCATTCTTGTCATGAAACAGAAAGAACCAAAACAATACATGAGTAAGTATTAGATCTTAGGGTAATAGCAACAGCTTTTCTATGTAAATGTAATCCACAAAAGAATACGCTTGATAACATCATCTTCACTAGCACCCCCTTCAATCTTGACATTTCTAAAACTTCCATGTTTATTCCCGTAATATGTACAATACATCAAGTGAACCACAAACGAAACAGTTTGGTACTGTCAAATAAGTCCACCCTTAAATGTTGGACCTTTGCAACTCCGTGAAACTCTCCTTCTTCATGATTTCATGATATCAATCTAAGATTTAGTAAGCTTGGTGATCTTTCTAGTAAACTTCCTTTCTTTACTTTTCATTGCACTAAATAAAAGCTCTAAAATCTATCGTCTCTAAGTTTGCCTAATCTATCTTGATAAAACTCTAAGAGCTTGAATCCTACTAGCATATTGGGTTTTAGCACAAGATGCACCCATACCAAATTAATTTGCATTATTTGTTGGTGAAAACTCCTCAAAACCCTTAAAAGGTCATAACGACGTAATATATGTATGGCTGTATGCAATCTTAGGTTGATACGCACGATGTGCAACAGTTAGGCATGGTTTGTTCAGTATGTTTCCGAATGAACTAATGATCTAAAGAAAAGCATTATAAAGTTAGTTATTTGGCAGATTACCCACTAGTCCTAAAACTTAAAAAGCAAACGAACAATTCCAAAAACTTAACACTTTATTTTCGTATGGTCGATAAATTACAGTTTTGCACACTGGAATAATGTTTATTTTTTACTTAATTTTAACAAACTTTACTATTTTATAAAAAATATCTCGTATTTTTAAAGAAGAAGAACAAAAATGTATCTGCATAAATTGTTTTTTTCTTAGCATGATCATGTTTTCAACTTTTATTTATTTTTTTGAAAGAAAAGTAGTGTAATTGTTTTTTTTTTTAAAGGAAAAAAATTGAAGCAAGTAGAGTACATATTGACGGGCTCGCTTTCAAGGTCCATGGGCCTATTTATCTATCCTATTAGCCCAAATTAATCATATTCCATTCTGTTCGCCGGCGACACCCTCACCGTTAAATCGACGTTCGAATTTGCCGAGACCAGAGAGGCGGTAGTAAAATCCATCTGGTGCGGACGCTATAAGATATCATACCATGGAATCGCACCACGCGACTCTAGGTCGCCGGACTGTAAGGATATATCCGTTATCGCCGTCTTTCATCTTCTTCATACGGTGTCTTACATCATTTGTGGCTTTTTTGCTTTATGTGATCTTTCTAGTTGGAAGAGATTCGTCAAAAGAGAGCAGCTCAAAGGCTGAGCAAAACTTCTTCAGGGCCAGATCTTAGCGAAATTCCCAATCCTGCCGGTTATTTCAATCTCTAATCCTCTGATCTCTCTTTTTAATTTACTGCTCTGTCGTCTCAAATTTTGTAAACGTGTTTCAGATTTTCCGGTGATTAGAAAATCTGAGAGTGGAAATCGACTTTCTGAGGTAACATTCTGATCTAAATTGGATCGTTAGGATGATCGTAGGTGATACTGAGAATGTTTGAAATTGACCTTGGTGGTGGTAATGGTTTGTTTTTTTGAATTACTTCAACAGACAGATGTTGGTGCTTTATATTCCCAGCTTAAAGAATTGCTGAAGAAGAATGCAGAAATGGAGGAGAGCAACAAGATGTTGTTCTCAAAGGTATTGTTGGTTGCAGTCTTTTCCTTGTTAAAGATCAGATCTTTATGTTTTTGTTTTGAATGAAATGTATTGTTTTTGTCCTTGGGGATTCAGCTGCAGACAAGGGAAGCCGAGAATGAATCACTTGAGACTCGGTTGAATTACCTGGTAAGTAATATTCAAAATCATTCTTGCTGTAGTTTGTTTTGTGAGGCTTGGCGTGCCAATATGAATCTCTAGGAAGTCTATTTGGCAAACGATTCTACGAGATGGCTTGACATATGCTCTTGTTGATGGATAATAGGAACAAAACACAGTGCCATCTCTGAGAAAAGCTCTCAAGGAAATTGCAATGGAGAAAGATGCTGCTGTTGTTTTACGAGTAGGGAATACTCCTGTTTTTAGTTCTTTTGGTCTCCTCCGTTGAATTTGCATTTTGATTGGCATAGCTATTGCTTACAGGAGGATCTCTCAGCTCAAGTTAGGACTCTTAAAAAACGTGTTAAAGAGGCAGAGGAGGAACAATATCGAGTATGGAAACAATCTTCTGCCTTCCAAAATCTAATTTTCCTTTCTTCTTTTTTTCTAAAGATACCATAACCGATTGTTAATATAGGCTGAGGAAGATGCGGCATCTCTGAGAGCAGAGCTTAACTCGATACAACAGCAAGCAATGAGTACTTCATTTGTTGGAGGGTCGTCAATGGGAGTTTCCCCGGATCAGTTACCATTATTAGAAAAGGAGATGGCTAACATAAAACTAGAATTACAGGTTTTAATATTTTTTGAAACAAATAATATGTTCCCCGTTAGAGTCTTTGTTTCTACGATAATAATGTTCCTAACATACACAGAAAGAATCAATGTTGAGGCAGCAAGAACAACAGCGTTTAGCTGAAGAACAAAATCGAGTTGCGTCGTTAATGTCTGAAAAGCAGGAACTGGAACAAAAAATTACAGTTTTATCCAGCAGGGCCTCAGGTAATTTGCAATGCTATACAATTATTCTTTTGTTCAAAGCAAATTGGTATTGCAGCTGTTACAATCATCAGGTGTTTGGATAAACTGAGTGATATCTAAATGCTTTTGAGGTTACTCGAAAATTGTTTGTTGGACACATATCAATGACTTTTTCCATGCTATTTATTATGCAGAAGTATCAGAGTTAGGTCAAAAAGGATTTTCAGTGGTAAGAAAATGTTTTAACCCATTTTTGCCACTTGCCAGCATATTATTAGTCTTCTTCAACGTTTTATGGAATCCCTTAGTTATAGACTTATAGGTTTGATTGTTTTCATGTAGGAAGATAAAGAAAAACTCGAGAAGCAGTTGCATGATATGGCTGTTGCACTTGAAAGATTGGAGAGTAGTAGGCAAAAGCTTCTTATGGAGGTAATGCCGTAGCTCTTTGCAATTACTTTATATAATGGTCAAAAGGCTTAATTAGAGAAATTACTTTCATGCATGACTTTCAGATTGACAACCAATCAACTGAAATAGAGAAGCTTTTTGAGGAAAACTCGAACCTCTCTGCTTCCTATCAAGAATCAATCAATAATCAAATCAGTGGGAGAATCAAGTAAGAGTACCACATAAACTTTTGCATGAGAAACACTTTTTTGTGGACTTTTATGTTGACTTTTAGCAAACAACCTTATATAGGTAAAAGAATGTCTGAAGCAAAATGTAGAACTCCGCGAAGTTTTGGACAAGTTAAGAACAGAACAAGCTGGTGCTCTTTCACGAGTGTCTTCAGAAGTCCAGGCCAATGGGTCACATGGAACTGAAACACTGTCTCTCAAGGTTTTGGTCTTCACCAGCTCTCAAGTATTATAATAGAAGTTAACTTCAACTTAACTATTGTTTGTGTGATTAAAATTCCGCATTACCTTTTCTCAGGGCGAACTAGCGAAAGAACAGAGCAGAGCAGAATCGTTATCTGCTCAAGTTCTCCAACTTTCAGTTCAACTCCAGCAAACAACACAGGCATACAACGGGCTTGTGCGAGTGTAAGTTTCACACAGAATATTCTTGAACCATTGGAGATTACATCGTCTATCTAATTTTCGTATCGCAATTTGTTGCAGCTATAAACCTGTGCTTAGAAACATTGAGAGCAGCTTAATCAAGCTGAAGCAAGATGGATCGGTTACAGTGAACCGGGAAACAAGGGGCTCACTTCTGAGCATTGAATATATTTTATACAACAAACGCCTATTTAGAACTAAAGGGACAAGTGAAATTAACACATCTTGAAACAATTTGGTTCGCTTTGTTTATTGAATAGCTTTGATTTTGTTCTCATCAAGTTTGAATTTGGTAGGTTTGGTTATATTCGGTTTATTCGAATCTATATATTTTGGTTTGGACAAATTAGATTCGGTTTCTTATAATCTTTATTTGAGCGCGAAATGATTTCATCGTTGACGGCGATCACCGGAGGGCCATCAGCTATCCGGCGTGATCCCGACTCAAACACTCTCAGACTATCACGGAGGAAAACATTAATCTCTTTACTACGAAATTGCAAAAAGATTTCTCAAGTACCATCGATTCACGCCAAGATCATACGAACCTTCCATGACCAAGATGCTTTCGTTGTTTTCGAACTCATCAGAGTATGCTCCGCTCTCGATTCAATAGATTACGCCTGCGACGTGTTTCGTTACGTATCTAACCCTAATGTTTACCTATACACCGCCCTGATCGATGGTTTTGTGTCATCTGGTCGTTCCGCTGATGGAGTTTCATTGTATCGTAAAATGGTTCACAGTTCGGTTTTGCCTGATAACTACGTGATCACCTCTGTTCTGAAAGCTTGTGGTCTGGAAGGTTGTAGAGAGATTCATGCACAGGTTTTGAAATTAGGGTTCGGGTCTAGTAGATCGGTGGGGCTAAAACTGTTGGAAATTTACGGGAGATCTGGGAATTTGGTTGATGCTAAGAAGGTGTTCGATGAAATGCCTGACAGAGATCAGGTCACAGCAACTGTCATGATTAATTGTTATTCTGAACGTGGTTGTATTGAGGAGGCGTTAGAGCTGTTCCAAGATGTTAAGGTTAAAGATACGGTTTGTTGGACGGCGATGATTGACGGGTTGGTTAGAAACAGGGAGATGAACAAAGCATTGGAGCTTTTCAGGGGAATGCAGATGGAAGGTGTTAGTCCTAATGAATTTACAGTTGTATGTGTTTTATCTGCGTGCTCAGATTTAGGTGCGTTGGAGCTTGGGCGATGGGTACATTCATTTGTTGAGAATAAAAAGATGGAGCTTAGTAATTTCGTAGGCAATGCTTTGATCAACATGTACTCTAGGTGTGGTGATATCAATGAGGCAAAGCGGGTTTTTAAGGGAATGAGATACAAAGATGTCATTTCATACAACACGATGATTTCTGGATTAGCAATGCATGGGGCTAGCTTTGAAGCTATCAATGAATTTCGAGATATGGTGAACAGAGGAATTAGGCCGAATCCAGTGACCTTAGTTGCTCTTTTAAACGCTTGTAGCCATGGAGGTTTGCTGGATATAGGGCTTGAAGTGTTCAATTCTATGTGGAGAGTTTTTAATGTTGAACCGCAGATTGAGCATTATGGATGTATTGTTGATCTTCTTGGTCGAGTGGGTAGACTAGAGGAGGCTTGCAGATTCATAGAAAACATGCCGATAGAACCGGATCATATCATGTTAGGAGCTCTTTTGAGTGCTTGTAAGATCCATGGAAACATGGAGCTTGGTGAAAGGATTGCCAAGAGACTACTCGAGTCTGAGAATCCAGATTCTGGGACATACGTTCTCTTATCGAATATTTACGCTTCATCCGGGAAATGGAAAGAAACTACTGAAATCAGAGAAAGTATGAGAGAATCAGGGATTGAGAAGGAACCAGGATGCAGTACTATCGAAGTGGACAACCAGATGCATGAGTTTCTTGCGGGAGAGACAGCACACCCTCATAAAGATGCAATTTATCAGAGATTACAAGAACTGAATCGAATTCTTAGATTCAAAGAGAACGAAACATATATGATAATCGGGTTTGCTGGACATCAATGATTTGTAATGACAGATAAGAAAGTATGTCTTTGTTCCTGAAAACTTTGTCTCTTCTTCTCTCTGTTTTTGATGAATGGTTTGAAGATACAAGAAAAGAAAATTAGCAAAAAGCAAAACGGAGTTTTAAGGCTGGATTGAGTAAGCCACGATTGGACTTCTGACGCTGTGACTCCCATCAGACCATTCCAAAGACGAACTTACAAGACTTCCATCCTTCAGTTTTTCACCAGAGATGGTCACAATAAAAGATTTCTTCTCCTTCAGGAAACCGAAACTCAGTGTTTCTGGTTCTATGTTAATCCGAATCTCCTGTCGAAGAGGAACTACACTTGCGTTATACGTAGAGTTTGGGAGTCCAACATTAGTTACGATTCTTCTAAACGTGACATTGAATGGATCAAGAGGAGGCACAAACGTAGTCATTGTTGGGTAATTCAGATCCTTGACTTCTGTTCTTTCCAAACAAGTGATGTTCCGTCTTGAGATTTTCGTGAGCGACCTTGAATCAAAACCCTCTGCACATAACATTTTGAGGTAATCTTCAGTCTCTACTTCATACACAAGTCCCGGGTCGCTTGCTTTGGTTGGGTTAATTTGGCCTGAACCATAAGCAAATTCCTGGTCGGGGTTTTTCTTAAGGTTCATGGGGGTAGCTGCAAATATACCATGACAGAAGAAAGTATTGTTTTTTGAAGTTTACTTGTTGTCATGATAGCGGATTTGATTGCCGAGGGAGACCAGTCGGGGTGAAAAGACTTGACATAAGCCGCTACACCTGCTACATGAGGACAAGCCATTGATGTGCCACTCATTACACTATACCTCACACTTCTTGTGTCCTCAGGGTACATTATATCTGATGGAGAAGCTACCGGAGAAAATGCAGCCAAAATCTCTAATCCTGGTGCACTTACGTCAGGCTGCAAAACATTGATTTTATTCCAAAAAACATTTGTTTATATAACCAACGCGAGCTAATGATCTTTGTACTGGTTTCATTACCTTCAAGAGGTACTGAACAGTGAAACTTGGCCCGCGAGAAGAGAAGGAAGGAACATAAGGAGCTTCTCTATCAACTATCTCTTCGGTTCTCAGTATCTCCGCTTGTGGGTGCCTGCAAATTTCACTCTTTTAACATTTCAAAACCGAACAACCGTTCAGATTCATCACTGCCCTGTAGATTGGATGTATGACTTGATAGATTCGTAGTCCTTTAAGCTCAGAGAAGAGGCCGGTAATGGTAACACGAAGGCGATGTCTGGATACAAATTGTTTAGAACAATGGCTCCAGTTGCGCCTGCTAAGTGAGCCTCTCTGTTTCCTAGGAAGTCGTCACAGAGGACGATCTTCCCTTTGACCAGGTCTCTGTCCACACACCCTTCTGAGTTCTGAGCAATAACTGTCAATAGCAATGATCATTGTAAGCATCAATGTGTTTGATTCAATATTCAGATTTGAACGTGAAATAATTTAAGAACGGCTTGGTCTTGGGAACAGTTTTCTAAAACGTTTTGGCCGTAAACGATCGGGAACTTTGTCCCACTGAGACTGAATGGATTAACTGATAGGCCCTGTTTAACAAACTGAGTATCTTACAACTGAAATGACTCTCATTATGATTTACAAAAACTGGAAGAGAAGTTACCGTTAATGCTTTTCCGTTACCAAGAACGACTCTGTCAATGAAACGCCGGTCCGTAGCACTGGCCGCGACGGTATCCACGGTGATACATTTGCCACCGAACCTTGCTCAGGCCCATTGTTTCCTGCTGAGCCGGCCGTGATTATCCCTCTAAACACTTACATTTAACATAAGTTAACTTTATATTAAGAAAACGTTAGAATACACTTTACTTGTTGCAAGTGAAGTTTAATCCACCTTTACAAGAACCTTTCCATCTCTTTGGAGGCGGACCAAAACCTTTGTCGTCGAAGCTCTCAGATTCCGGACCAACAAGTTTTTGGAGTATACTGAGATGGTGAGATGGAGCTGAGTACCCAAACTCAGAAAGTGCTCCCATGTACACAGTGTACACCTGCATACATGTATGTAAAGAGAGAGATAGGGAGAGAGATATATTATAAGGTGTTTTATTCGTATGTGTATCTCACAAAAACAGAGTAAAATCTTGAACTTGCCTGTCTATTATCATTTGCAGACACATTTGTGGTGAACATGAATGCTACATAAATTAATAAGAGAGATGTAGAAAGCTTAGCCATTTTGTAAAACTCAAAACGAGAGAGTCAAATTTGGGACTATGATTGAGAGGACGAATGTGTTAATAGTATAGAGATCTTATAATCATCAGTGTCATGGTCAATATGGAAATTTATTAAACATACATTTTCAAAGTCATATGTTTCATAGAAGTTGAGAGAACTTCAATGAACTTAATTTAGTACATTTGGCTAAAAACTTGATATTTGGCTTGGGTCAATATTTTGCACAAACATGTACAAAATAAAACCTTACTTGATAGGCATAGAGGTTTGACCAAAAAACAAATCCTACTAAGAAAGTTATTCTTATGTCTGGGAGAAGTAATTATGATTTTTAATTACAGTCTAAAAGATATTGTTATGTCTGGATGGAAGACTCCATTATACTTACATAACATCAGTTTCCAAT
Organism: Camelina sativa; assembly: GCF_000633955.1. NCBI lineage: Eukaryota > Viridiplantae > Streptophyta > Magnoliopsida > Brassicales > Brassicaceae > Camelina > Camelina sativa. The sequence continues at coordinate 16,395,344 of NC_025702.1, forward strand.
TTTCATTCTGAATTAAAACAATGAAATATTGAATTCATTCAGAATCCAAATAAGATACAAGTTTCACTGAGATGTGTAGAATTTCCTTTTTCCACCATCCGGTACTATATTGTTTCAAATCTTAATGGTCATGACAACAGTTTTGAACAGATACAAAGTTCTCTAAATTCGCATTAAGTTAAATCCCACAGCTTGGTTTCAAATTGTCCGGATAAAAGAATCCGAAACTTCAAAACTTTTATGAAACTATGATACAATTTTATCACATGACAACATTCTCTCTAAAGAAAGAGGAACAAATTCGAAAATCGGCCTGAAACTTCTATCCGGCTGCAGGATCGTTTATGACTCCCAAAAAATCGTCTTTGATGGTACCCACGCAAAACTGCAAAACCAAAGACAAATATGCAAATTAATAAGATCAAAGCCAAAAGCACACAACAGCTCAACAACTATAAGTTGCATTGTCAATAGAGTTATGGAGATGGTGCATACAATCTCTGTGGCATCAACTCTTGTTCCGATAATCTTTAGTCTTACTTCACATTCCTTTTGAATTTTAACCTGCAAGAAGCATTAGAAGATTGAGTTTCTTTGAAGACAGAGAAACCACCAATATCACTGTTTTAAAAAAGAAATAGAGAAAGAAACATACTGATCCATCTGATGTGGTATAATTAGGCATGTCTCCAGCTTGAAACTCCATATCATCTGGAATCAACTGTGGTGAATAGAAAAGAGGAAAAGAAGAAGTAAGTATAAAACACACATAGAGCCAAAACTGAACTCGACATCAAATTCATGATGTAAGATCATTAGCTTACATGCTTAGACACAAAGATCTGAACAGGGCCAGCTTCAGCGAAGAATCCCATCTGTGACATAAACATTAGGAAAATCCAATGAGGTCTAAGACTGATTTGCCATTAAAGACATTTAGACTATATAAAAACTCTATACAAATATTACCTTATTGACCAAAGTGACAACAGCTTCCAAAATCTCGCCTTTGAAAGGTCTGAAAACGACGCATTGGTATTTAACTGGAAAGGTAACAAAACCAGTCCCATCTCGGATCAAACCTTTTCCTATGCTCTCTATTCCTGTTATCGCCACTACAAACCCATGACGGCCACTGTCCAAAACAAACACAGGAAAGCATCAATATGACATTGCAAAGATGAATTGCACATCTTAAATCCAAAGCAAGGACAAAGCCTAGAGGCCTCAAGAAACTAGATTAAGCACAATGAGAGTTTTCTATACCGCACCAAAAAAACTATACTAGAGAACAAATTTATCGAATTCAGTGTCAAATACAAGACAAGATACTACATCTAGGTGAGCTGGGAGAGATGAACTTCATACATTAATCCTAAGAAAGCTAAAAGCTTCAAAACAAATCCCTTATATTGAATTCAAGCAAAAAGCACAGAATTAGCTTAAAGGAACGATTTTTATTCGAATTGAATTCAATATAAGCTGCATAGAAGGACTGAAACAGACGATTAACTCCAAAAACCTAACCAATTGAACGAAACGGAACTTAGGATTTCGAAAAATATTCAATTTTTGCTTAAGGGTGTCTATGTAAAACGAATCCGAATTAAGAGATTGAAGTAGTAAAGGGTTTCGCTGAAAGGATCCCAAAGAGTTGATTTTTGGGAACGAGGGGTGGAATTGAGAAGAAAGAGAGAACCTGCAAGTGCCTTCGACATCTTTCATGAGTTTAGATACGAGGTTTTCACGAAGGTTTCGACCAAAGAATCGTGGATGTAATTGCATGTTTCGCTCCAATACTATGTGGAAGAACATCTTTATCTCTCTCTCTCTGTATCTCTCTCTTGTTAATTGTCTTATTGAGCAAAACTAGTTTGATGAGTTCGACCAGAATAATAAGAATGACCAAAACAACTCGCTCGCTGGTTATATAGAACAACCACCTGCCTCAGAGGTAGTTTTCTCTCAACCGTCGGATTCCATTAAGGCTAAACGGCCCAGATTGTTTTATAGTAATTTTCCTTTTTCTTGTTGTTTTCCTTTTAAATTATTAAATTTTGTTTTCCTCTTCCGTACGTTTTAATAAATCTAATTATTGTTTTAACGCAGTAAATTTTATAGTAAGTCTATATATATATATTTTTGATTTTCGTATGTTGTAGTATTGTTAGTTAACAATATCTTTGTTGGTAAAACATCATCCTTAACAAAATCGAAACTTAATTATGAGATTTGATCTTGTCTTCAATGAAATCATATTATTCAAGAAACATAACACTTTTATTCTTTATTTAAGAAGGGCCATCATAATAAGAGATATGAAAACTAGACAGATACTTATACGAACACTTTCTTGTTTGAATCTTTAATTTATGGAGGATAATGTGACGGCGGAGGAGGATACATCTTGATCGGAGGTGAAGGGTACTGTACCGTTGGCGGAGGATATGTCTTGATCGGCGGTGGATACTGCACCGGTGGAGGAGGATATGTCGTTGGCGGTTCCGGTGGAGGATGCGTCTCGATCGGCGGTGGATTCTGCACCGGTGGAGGATATGTCGTTGGTGGTTCCGGTGGAGGATGCGTCTCGATCGGCGGAGGATTTGTCTCGATCGGGGGTTGTTGAGGTGGCCAAGATGGAACTTTAGGGTGCCATATTAGCGGCGGCTTCCAGGGCCAGTGAAACCAGTTAGAAACAGAGTCGGTTGAAGCAGCAGAGGAGGCCAAACAGACACTAAAAAGGCTTCCTTGTGTTACTAACAAGACTGCCAGAGCTAAAGTAACTACAAAGGACTCCATTCTTTGTTGTTGTTGTTGTTGTTGTGATTTGCAAGAAGTTAAATAGAGAACTCAAGACTCTTTACTTACAGATGGCACGGTTGTGAAATTGCATTAAACCTCACAGCTGGTTCTATAACCACAATTCCAGGAAGTAAATTAGTGACAGAGAAGCTTTTGGATACATTCACTTTCATAGCTTTGACAGTTTCATATGGAACAAATTAAAGGTTTTTGACTTTTTAGTAAACTTTTATTCGCTTTTTTAGTTCTATAGAATCTGTGCATTTTGTGATGCGACAACCACAACAAAGAGGCTTTGAGTGATTTGTCCAAAAAAAAAGAAAGAGTGAATGGTGTGACGAATCTAATAACAAAGGCTCTGATTAGGAGTTTGTAGACGAAATCTTCGGCTCGTATCAGAGTCCACGAAACCGAAGATACCCTGAGTGTAAGTGTGTGTGGATACAGAACGTAGTACATATACACTGAGGAAATTGGTTGTTGAAAAGAATGAAAATTTGCAGACTTTTTTTTACTGTCTATAGAGTCAGAGAAGAGGAAGAAGATCATAAGAACATAAAAGTGTTTTTAGAAAAGAAAATGGCAAGAGTTCAAATAAGATGATATAACATGTAAATTATGTTGTTGTTGTTTTTTGCCTTTGCATGCAAGGCCTCCGGACAAAGTCTCAGGGAGCTTCAAATGTCTCTCCAGCTTGCTTTCATACCGCATTTTTCCTCTTCTTTCCCGCGAGGTTGTAACTGCAACATGCAAAAATGAAAGAATTTATCTATAAGTGATCAAAACTTTAGCAAACAAGGAAAACCACTTCTGTTTAAAACAATCAAATCTTTAACAATTTATGTATGCAGAAGATGAGCTAGTGTCATAATCTAAGCAATTTGAGAAGAACTGCTGAACCATTATTGCAATCCGAAAATCTCAAACAGGAAGGGAAAGACTCAGCAAAAGTTAGTTAGTATATGGGACTTGAACTACCTCTTTTCTTCATAAGAACCGGGGCCTCCGATCCGCAGGCTTAAGAATTTGGAAGGAGCACATTAAACTTTCGTCAACACTCATCATAGCACCAGCATTGTCAAATTCACCACAGTAGTTTGGAGCAGAAAATATAGTCACAAGCTGTCTATCGGCAAAGAACTCATATCCATCCTCTACAACCTGCAAAGGAGGGAAAAGCAAGCTTCTATTAGAAATTCAGCGACATTTTCTAGCAAAAATAGAAACATGAATATTGTGTAGACCAACCTGATGAGCACGACAGATGAGATCCATATCATTCTTTATTAAGAATTCCGCGACTTTGTCAGGACCAAACGTGTAAGAGACTCCACGGTCATTCATTCCCCAACCTTTGACATCTTTGCTAGGATCAGACCAAAGCAGATCACAGAGCAAACCAGAGTCAGGAACATCAGTTGGTCGCTTAATGTTCTTAATCTGTTCCACGTTAGTCAAATCGGGAGAAAGACCACCGTGCATACATAATATCTTATCGTCTATAACAGCAGCCACGGGGAGACAGTTAAAAGAATCTGTAAATACTTTCCAGAGTCTCACGCTGAATCGACGTTTACACTCATCATAGAATCCATAGATTCTGTTAATAGAAGCACATTCGTGGTTTCCTCGTAGAAGGAAAAAGTTCTCAGGGTACTTGATTTTGTAGGCGAGGAGAAGACAAATAGTCTCCAAACTCTGCTTCCCACGGTCCACGTAATCTCCTAAGAACAAATAGTTAGCTGTTGGTGGGAAGCCTCCATACTCAAACAGCCTCAATAGATCTGAATACTGTCCATGAATATCACCTGAACAAAACCAAACAAAACCATGTTAAATTCAAGGGACAAATCAAACATATGAATACACCCAAAACAGATCATTTCTAAATTCTCCAAAAAAACAGGTTTTTCATCCTACATAACAAAATCCATCCTAGGTTACATACATCAATTCAACGAAGAAACGTTTGTAAACCTTTTTAAACGAGGTCTCGTCTCAGCCAAAATTCTAGAGCAATCCAATGACCTTTAATGTGTCTTGTCTCTTTGAAACGAGATCAGCTGGCTGCAATCAGATGATGGATTAAACATCTCTATCTCTTCTTAGCTATATATCCACACAACTTGACCAAAACAAATCGCTGCCTAAAAACCAATTTCAAACCTACTCAAAGAAGGGACCAAAAAAAAGGACCTATCTTTTTTTGTTTGGGAGCTGATCTAAGGACCTAGGAGTTCAGATCCCAAAAAAACGAAAACAACCCACAAATCAGAAATTGAAAAAA
>NC_025702.1:16400846-16447098 GCF_000633955.1 Camelina sativa
AGGGTCCATGCTTCCCTGCCCTTGTTGCGCCATTCCAATAGACGACCAACGATCCAAACCCAACACACAAAATATATCTATTTATTATTAATCAAAACAAAAGTTTCAATCTTTCAGATTATAATCGATCGATCGCCCAAGAAGAGAAACTTATCAAAAGTTTTCAAAAAATCATCTCTTTCGATCTTTGGACCAAAAAAGTTTTCGCCTTTGTTTTCCCCCAAAATTTTTATTTTTTTTTTGTTTTTCTAACGAATTTTTTTTGTGATGGGTGAGTTTATCGAAGGTTAGTGGGTTTTTTTTTTTTTTTGTGTTTTCTCCCTTTGGTTATTTTATTTTATTTATTTCAAAATTAATTTGTAGAATAAATAATTAATAAGCTAATGCAACTCTCTTTGCAAATAATGTTATAATCATCTCTGTCCGTGTTCTTCCATTTCGGATGGATTTGCTTGTCCCCACTAATCTCACATCACTTATGAATTATTTTAGTGATTTTTTTAATAAAAATATTTTTATATATTTGCATGTATTGTATAATCTTCCTTTGTTTGATTCATTATGACTATATTTTCTTGGCCAATTCATCCTCATTTTAAATCATAATACTATTGAAGAAACTGAGTTCATCGAGTTTATGAGATTGAAGTTTTGAGATTTCTATTGAACATTTGATGTTAAAAATCTCCTGTTATCTTTGAGTAAAACAAAAAAAAAAAATCTCCTGTTATTGAAATTGATACTATATTTTCACCCTAAATTGGAGATTGTTTTTTTTTTAAATTGGTTTTTAACTTTACATGTATTTTAATTTTAGGTTTATTTTTTAACCATATTTTATCTTGTTTTTTTTCGATAGCTTTTGTAAGAGGTTGAAATTAGACCAACACTTTTACTCTTTACCGGCCAACGGCATGAGAGGTGTTTGGGGCAAAAATAGGAAAGCCGTAAGGTCTGATACGGCGTAGGAGTTTTGAGTAGCTAATGTCGTTTCCCCTTGATTTTTAAGTTTGTAACTAGGATTTATTAATTTTAATAATGTTTATCGTTGGTTTGTTATTCTCAATCTCGATTAGCTTATTGTTTTTCGTCTTAGGTATTACAAGTTTCAACAATGATCTAAACCTTCTTTGATAATTGTAAATCTACTCTATGTTAAACAATGATTCATATTCATCAAGATGCACATCAACCTAAACCGGAAATGGGATCAAGAATGAACAACTGTAAAGCAGAACTAACAACGGAACATACTAATTTAAGAGAGAAACACAAAGAAGAGAAGTTTAATAACAAGCTTTTCCTTCTTCTTTTTTTTTTCTTTCTGAACACAAGTCCATCATAGATGGTACGACAAGAGTAAAGGAAGAAAAATATTCTACATAGTCTTGCATCGTTGTTTGTTACATTCCATCACCCAAAACTTGAAGAGAAAACAGAGAGAAGAAGAAGAAGACAAAAAATAAGCAAGAGAAAGTTTCCAATTAAGTAGAGCAGCAACCTCTTTTGGCTGCTCCAGATGTGTCATCAACGTTAATCGTTGTTCCTTGCCCCGGAATCGCTGAATTAGCAGCTGCTGCTTCTTGAGCAGCCAAAGCTTTTTTGCTTATGATTTGGTAGATCTCTGTCAACACGGTTTGAAAAGCTTTCTCAATATTGGTGGCTTCAAGAGCAGATGTCTCCAAGAAAGAGAGACCTTCCGTCTCAGCTAAATTTTGACCATCTTCCTCAGCAACTGATCTCAAGTGGTTTAGATCAGCTTTGTTTCCAGCCATCATGATCACAATGTTTGAATCCGCATGGTCTCTAAGCTCACGTAGCCACCTTAGGGCATTGTCAAAGGTCTGTCTTTTGGTTATGTCATAAACAAGAAGCGCACCTACCGCACCTCTGTAGTAAGCGCTTGTGATAGCTCTGTACCGCTCTTGACCTGCAGTGTCCCATATCTGAGCTTTAACAGTCTTCCCTTCAACCTGTATATCCGTAAGACAAATCAAAACAAAAATTAACAACTGAAGAGATCTCATTTACAAAAATCATTAGTTAAACCCATAATCAACATCTTTCCCACATCAGCAGTATATGTTAATGTTTTAATGAGTTGACTTTGATGATATGGAAAAAATAATTATTAGGGACAAGTTGTGGGAAGAAGCTTTTTGTCCATTGGCTTTTCTCCAGCTATACCATCCACACAAAAGTACTTTCCCATGACTCATGGCCAGCACATCTAAGATTCTCTCTTGATATTAAAATCTCGTAGCAAACAAAGTATGACAAAACCAAATTCAAAAAAGGTAAGAGTACAATGCACCAAAATACTATTCAATTCTTAAGAAACCAGAAGACCTTTTCACTTACATATTACCTAATATAAGCATGTTCCTGAGACTAATATGTAAAGGATGCAACTTTATAAGAGTCAAAGAGTAAAAATAAGAAGACAACTGCAACAAATGAAGCCATAGACCTAATGATGAGATCATGAAGCAGCTAGCAACTCAAAAGGCACAAAATCTCAGATCACGTAACGTATCAAAACCACATATAGAGATCACGTGAAAAACGAAAAATAGAGCTTGACATGGACACAGATGGCAAAAGATCACAGACGCACACAAGATACTTGTTCAAAATTCTCTGATACTACTGATACTACCACTTGTGATTTTTAAGCTACCCTTTGTGCTCATTCTCCCAAATTCAAAGGAAACAAAAGCAAAAACAAAATTTAGAAATCATCACCTGGAGAGTTCTGGTGGCGAATTCAACACCAATGGTGGACTTAGATTCCAAACAAAACTCATTCCTTGTGAATCTAGACAAGATGTTTGATTTGCCGACACCAGAATCACCGATCAACACGATCTTGAACAAATAATCATAATCCTGTTCTACCCTATGCGCCATATTTTTTCACCTCTTCTTCGATCGCACCCTCCTCCTATAAACACATACATATACCAAAAAAAAATAAAAAATCAAAAAGCGATCTTCATAAACAGCACACTTGTATATATCATCATCATCATCATCACAAAAGTGAACAGATCCAACAAAATTAAAAAACCCGAGCGAAATAAAGAACAGAACATACCTTTGTTTGTTTTATTCCCTGAAAATCAAAAATTTCAATATAACCCTTCTTCAGATCTGTTAAAAAAGGGTGAAACTTTTCTTCAAAGGAACACTCTTTGATTACGAAATTTATTTTTCAGCCAATTGAGGAAAAAATACAGAGGAACTGTGTTTAGGTTTCGTGTTAAAAAAAAATACGTATAATTGGTCCGTATAAATTACTATATAACTAGCTTTTTTTTTGAGTTGATACGGTGAAGAAACGACGTCGTATTAAAGAAAATGACAAGAATTGCTGAGGTGGATGGTTCATTGGGCAGGCTGACAAAAAGTAAGAGGATGTTTCTTTCAGGGGTAACTTAGGAATTTATGACTTAAATTGTTATCCCATACGGTAATCAGCCAATAAGTAAGAGCCACGTCATGAAAATAGTTTGAGAATTTCTGTAACCTAATTGATTTTTTTGTTTTTAAAGTAATAAATTTACATTCTGTCATGTGTTGGTGATGGTCTGTTGATTGATCACTCGATTATTAGAATTTGAGTAGTAGACTAAAGATTCCAACATCATTTATTTGGTGATAAGTTTGAAAAAGATTAGTGGTGTATTCTTTATTTAGACTTAATTTAGTATGGTTTAGGTTAAGACTCGAACCTTATTATTCTTTTGTTTATGTGTAAGTGTAACTGATTGGGATTATTAAAAAAAATAATTACAGATCTCTCGTTTTGCTTGTTAAAGAGATTTATGTATGATTCCTAGGTGAATCACATCTTTCTTTTTAAGTTTTTGTACAATCTTTAAAGCTCTGGTTTATGGTTTTGATGAATATTATTAGTACAAGGTTTCCTTCATTTTAAAGTTTGTTTTCTCCAACTTTGAAAATTTATCAAAACATTTTTATGAAACGGATGGAATAATTGCGTAAGCACCCCTATAATTTTGTATATAACGACTGTAATATATGTTGGAGCTAAAAAGGCCGTGTAGGGTGATTTTAGTGGGCCAATAACAAGATAATATATATCATAATTGATAAAAGGCCTCGTTGAAAGTGAGCCCATGATAAAATCTCAACCAACATTGATTGACTCGGTCTCTGCGAGTTGAAGCCACGCGGCGGTTGAGAAAGAAAGAAAGAAACAGAGCAAAGCCAACGCCGTCGCAGAGAAAAAAAGAAAAAACGCCGACGACGAAGATATGAGAGAGACGGTGAAGTTGATAAGCATGGAAGGCTTTGAGTTCGTCATCGATAGAGAAGCCGCTATGGTTTCTCATACTATCCGAAGCATGCTCACTTCTCCAGGTTAGTTACTCTGATCTCGCTTCGGTTATAGGGGTTTTGATGCTCTAATCCAGATTCTGATCTTGCTTGATTTCGATTGATTCTATCTTATTTGGGTGTGAATTATCAACCCTAGCGAGAGATTATGCTTACAATCGCAAATTCAATTGCGTAATTGAATCTCCCAGTTTCCAATGAGGAAGCTTGTCCAAATTCATTAGATCGTTCTCAATTTCACCTAAATATCAATGCTTTAGAAACTAGGAGGTTCCCTTTTGTTTAGGGCAATTGAAAAGAAACGTTCTTGATCTTGCACAAGTGTCTTATAATTCAGTGTTCATAAAGAAAATGCTGGAATCTCTATTGTACTAGATGCAGCATGTATAGTGATCTAAAGAAGAAACTTTGTTGTTTTTGTTTTATATTTGTGGCAGGTGGTTTCTCGGAATCCAAAGATGGCGTTGTGACATTCCCTGATATTAGCACTCCAATTCTAGAGAAGATCTGTCAGTACTTCTACTGGTCTCTTCAATACTCCAGGTTCCGTTATCTAACTCGCCTCTTTCTCTATGTTGATCTAGTAGGGAACATGGCATTGAAGTCTCTATTGGTCCCTTTCTAATCGCGGTTTGAAGTATCAAAGTCAGACTACTTAGTTAAGAATGAACGCGTCCTCTAGAAATAGTCTCATTGCAAACTCTTTTACCCCATTGCATATCGAGTTCAATTCTCAGGAAAGTTTTGATCTTTAGGAGCCTCTTGTGATTGCAGTACCATGGAAAGTAATAATATTTGTTCTGCTTTTAGTCTCATTAGTTTTATCTCTCTATGAACCATTGTATTGAAAGTGTCCTGTTTTCTAGAATCGGATTCCTTTTTAACCGCTTCTCTCTACCCCTATCTTTCTCTCTTTTTATAGCTGTTTATTCTCTAACTACCCCATATGCAAAATGTTGCATCTCTTACAGAGGCAAAGAGACCGAGTTTTATATCGAGCCTGAACTGACTCTAGAGCTGATGATGGCTGCTAACTATCTTCACACTTGAAGAACTAAAAAGGATGACGCTGTTGAATCTTATTCGACTAGTATAGTTTATGATAGGTGTGGAAATTAATGTTAAATCCTTGGAGCGGGTTCATGTGCTTGGTTTGACAGAAACCTGCATTGGGTTCATGAAGAACTATTGAATAGCTCTGAGTGTAAGTCATGTACTTCTGTACTAGTTGATAGTTTTAACTGCAACATCAAAAGTTCTTGTGGGTGTTTACTAGTTATTTATATTTAAACAGCTTTAGCAAGCTTTGTAATAAGCAACATACGTTCTGGTCCTAATAATGACTTTGGAAATTGCTCTTTTCGAAACGGCATAATACACAGGAGGTTGCTCTTTTCGAAACGAAATCAGCACACATGCTGGTTCGTTGTCTTGTGCATACAAACAAGCAAATGACAGTCGAAAATATCTTTTGCCCTTGCCTAAGATGTCTCGTGTAAAAAAAAGCTCTGTAGACTGGGCCAAGCTTGCTTCATCATTAACTGCCAGAATCAGAAGACATAAACCACTTTTAAAAGGAAAAAAAACACGAGGCTGTTTCTCCGGCCTTCGTCCATATTGTTCCAAAAGTCGTAAGTACGTTTTGGCTCCAAACTATTGGACCACTCCTCTCTCTCTCTCGAGATCTCCTTACATGACCCTTCCCATCCACAAACACCAATCTTTAATATTTTTTTTATTGGAAGTCGCAACATGTCACTATCATTGGAGATTCCAAAAATAGATGATTTACCACATCGAGAAAGTAATTCTCCCTGTATACATACTATTGTATTTCTTTTCTTTGGTAATTTTAAGAAAAACTATTTACGAAATTGGCAAAAGGAAAAGACAGAACATTAAACGTAGAAACATAAGTTATATTTTATTATTTACTTGGTCCATGTAATGATATTTTATTATATAAAGTTTGATGTATCAAAATTATTTATTAACAAAATTTTGTGATATGTGTCAATTGTATCATTCAGATGTTGATACATGTCAATTTTAAATTTATTAAAAATATAGAAAAGAAAAATGTAAAAATTTAAAACTTACCATAAAAAGGTTTTATATAAAAGTAAAATAGAAAAAAGAAAACCTAATTTTATTTAAAATATTTAAATATTTTAAAATTTAGAAAAAATCATTATAAGGAAATTATATATATATAAATCTTATTATATAAAGTTTGATGTCAAAATTACTCATTAACAAGATCGTGACATGTGTCAATTGTATCATTCAGATGTTGACACATGTCAATTTTAAATTTATTAAAAATACAAAAAAAAATGTAAAAATTTGAAACCTACCATAAAAAGGTTTTATATAAAAGTAAAATGAAGAAAATAAAACCTAATTTTATTTCAAATATTTAAACAATTTTAAAATTTAGAAAAATTCATTATAAGGAAATTATATATATATATATATATATCATAAAATTCGAAATTATAATATTGTTTACTTATTTTAATTTTAAGTTGCTAATTTTACAAGAAAAATATTACTTTTTATATATAAAAAATGATTGTGAAAATTATACAATTATTTACTGTTTCTAAAAAAAATGTAAATACCCACCTTTACACAAAGAAAAATTGTTGAAAAAAAAAATAGATAGTCTCATATTTTTTTCACTAATCAAATAATTTATTCAAAAAGACTGCTATTGTAATATATAAGATAGGAGTATGTAAGATTAACATATGCGTTTTTGTAATTACACAAATGTTAAAGTAAAGAGACATATAATATATTCTGTAATGTGTTCATAAAGACAATTTGTTGGTAGTAAAGACAATTTGTTGGTAGTACAAATACACTTTTAGTGGTGATGTAGATAATAGATTTATAAATGGATATACATTAGTGTATTACAGCAAAAAAAAAACTATTTTCTATAATTAAAAGTTTATTTATTTACTTTTATATATTGTTTTTTACTTACGAAAAGAACTAAATATATATTCTTTTGTTAAATTTTATTTTATTTTAATAACTTTGAACTCATCTATATCTATTTTCTTTAATTAAAAGTGTATCTATTTACTGTTTTTTTTTCTATCAAACAATTAAAAGGAAATTTCTCGGTTAGCTGCCTAAACCAGAGAGAAAGGATTTACAAAAGAAACTTCAGAGATAAGAGAACACGAAGCATGGGCAAGACAATCTGCCTTCATATTTGACGCACGCGGGATCCAAGAGATAGAGAATAGTGGGAAAGACTCCAGCGAGTTAAACTCATCGAGAAAGTTGGAGAAGGACGGCCAATATTCAGAAGACTTCACCATTGTGAGTAACTTAGCACAATCAGTCTCAAAACGTTGACAAGCGATCCCTTCAACACGTATCCGCTCAATGGCCCACAACAACGTTTTTAACTCCGAATGCAGGGGGAGGGGCTCTGTGTTAGACACTTGGTCCCCAACAACAAGGTTCGATCCTCACCAATGCAACACCACAAGCCCAATCATGAATGCACATTGGTTGTTTTCCAAGAACCCTCAATCTGACAACGAGGTGAAGAAACCTGGACATCTGAATACGAAGATGGAGCTGACATTACTTCCATAAAAGAGAGCGCCTATTCCCAAGCTAAATTATCACCCAAAGTCTGAGTAATTATATTATTCGCCTCTATCTCTTAACCTTGATTTTTTTTATGGCCTTCCTGATTGTCTATAAAATCCATGGTAATTTAAGAAGTTGATCATGATCACCCTGTTGAGAGGCGTCCCTCCAGAAAACAAAATCCAAATTCGAGTACACCGACTCATATGGTAAACCCTCTGGCCTATGACAAGACCGGAGTCAGAGATAAATCCCAAACTTCACACGAACGAAGACATTCAAAATAAAAATGTGGTTAATAGTTTCAACCGTAGTAGAGTCGCATCTTTTACATCAAATATCACATTGGACACCTCGGTGTATCTATTTACTTACTAAAAATATTTACTTTATATTTTTTGGTAAATTAATTTTAATTTAAAAATTATAAACCCGCATATCAGGCGGATCCTAATCTAGTATAATATAATACTATACTCCATATAAATATACTTCATCTTGGTCTCCATAGAAATTATAGACCAACTAGGTTAATTCTGAAGATGGCAACACGAGGAGTTTTCTCAAGCCTCCTCTTGTGTCTCATTGTCTTGTTTTTCTTGAATTCAGTCTCAGCAGTCACACATGATCATCAAGATAAACAGGTATATTATTATATCAATGATCAATAAATCTCTTTTTCTAGCTATATATGCTCAACCATTTATACATTATGATTATGTTGATAAGTGATGGTTATAGTTTAATTAATTGAGGTGTATATCGTCTACATGGGTTCACTCCCTTCTCGAGGGGACTACACACCAATGTCGCATCACATGAGTATTCTTCAAGAGGTCGCCAGAGAGAGGTGTGAATTGATTAATTCAATCATTTATTACTTTACATCTATTACGAGGATTCTAACATACAATTACTCTAGTTCGATAGAAGGTCGTTTGGTGAGAAGTTACAAAAAGAGTTTTAACGGGTTTGCGGCCCGGCTCACTGAGTCAGAAAGAGAACGAGTAGCCGGTGAGTGTTTATTATGTATACATTCAAATGATTTCTTCTTCAGTAATGTTTACATTTAGTGTGTATCTTTTCTAAGTGATTCATAACCTTTATCACCTGAACTCTGAAGCCAAATTTATATTGTTATTTTTTAACGTTAATGTCACACGCAAACGGAAGCAAGTGTTTGCATTAGCTTCTTGCAAAACTATTTTTATGAAAAATGAACTATTTTATGTTAAAATGACGTAGATTCAAAAAAAAAAAAAATTAAATGTGAATTGAACATACGTGAACCAAAAAAAAATGAATCAATCAAGCCTAAAACCCTTACTGATATTGTTAGATATGGAGGGAGTTGTGTCTGTGTTTCCGAACAAGAAATTAAAACTCCAAACGACCGGGTCTTGGGACTTTATGGGGATAAAGGAAGGAAAAGGGACGAAGCGGAATCCATCTGTGGAGAGTGATACTATTATTGGAGTCTTGGACGGTGGAATCTGGCCGGAATCCGAAAGCTTTTCCGACAAAGGCTTTGGTCCTCCTCCAAAGAAATGGAAGGGCCTTTGTGCCGGCGGCCAGAACTTCTCATGCAATAAGTACGTGTAAATCCATTTTTCTCTGTTTTTTAAATGTTAAAACTCTTTAGTTGTTGGAAGTTGATCAAAACTCATTGTGTTCGTTAACATAAGTTCTATATTTAGTGCATATGCACAATTTTAAACATTTTAAGCAACAAAATTTGTTTACCAAATGCAAATGTAACGAAAACATATATCCTATGACAACATCTTATAATGACTCCACATCTTTTATATATTTTATTTAATTTTATTTTGTCACATGTAAACGTAAATGAAAAGATTACGTTTCGAGACCTACGTGTAGTCTAGGTAAGAGAGTCTAACTGGGTCAGAAGCTTTTTCTTTTGATTGATCTGTCAGTCATTTTTACAGCAAGCTGATTGGGGCAAGACACTACTCACCCGGAGATGCTAGGGACTCTAGTGGCCACGGTACACACACGGCGTCTATTGCGGCTGGAAACGCAGTCACGAATACAAGCTTTTTTGGGCTCGGCTATGGAACAGTGAGAGGTGCCGTTCCATCCTCTAGAATAGCCGCTTACAGAGTCTGCGCCGGTGAATGTAGAGATGATGCAATACTGTCTGCGTTCGATGATGCTATTGCCGATGGTGTTGACATTATCACCATCTCGATAGGTGACATTAAAGTGTACCCGTTTGAGAAAGACCCGATCGCAATCGGAGCTTTTCATGCTATGTCCAAAGGGATCCTCACAGTGAACGCAGCTGGTAATACTGGTCCCAATACGGCCTCAATCACGAGCTTAGCACCGTGGATGTTAACCGTTGCAGCCAGCACCACGAACCGTGTTTTTGTGAGCAAAGTCGTTCTTGGTGACGGCAAGACACTTGTCGTACGTATCAAGTAACACTCTCATATTTTTTTGTTATGACACTGACTCTCATGTTTTTTTCTTTTCCCTAATAGGGAAAATCAGTGAATGGTTTTGATCTGAAAGGAAAAAAGTTCCCTCTGGTGTATGGTAAATCTGCTGCTTCGTCTGCCTCCCAAGCGAAATGCGCCGAGTAACTTTCTAAGCTCAACGTCAAGGTCATTTCGCTTGGTACCCCAAACTCTACATACAAATCAGAAGTTGTCTTAAATTACGGATCTAAGCTCAACGTCAAGGTCTCACCTAGTGTTCTATCAGTGAAGTCGCTTAACGAGAAGCAGTCTTTCACGGTGACTGTATCAGGCAGCGAGCTCGACTCAAAACTGCCTTCCTCCGCAAGTCTAGTTTGGTCTGATGGAACGCATAATGTGAAAAGCTCCATTGTTGTTTATACTGGTGACTTTCCATCATTACCACCACCATAGTCATCATAAGCCATTATTGTTCTTGGTTTAATCATTCTATGTTTTGATTTGTGTTGATGTCTTAGGACGTCGATTGAAATAATTCAACTGTTGTGTTTTTCGTCGGACATGTTCCTTTTATAGTTCTACAAGTTACAAGAGCTTATATGGACAACTAAGACAATGAAGAGAGAGATATGACGCCATTAGAGGAAATAAATTAGGAATTTTTATCTCAAACAGCCCCCAAAATTGATTTTTCTGTCTTGTATAGCCTCCCTTAATCACGTTTCCATTAGACTGATGTATCAGTACTGTCCTAGTCAAATTTTTATTAGGATTAGACAACTTTTACAAAGTTTTGGAAACACAGTTATTAACCCCCGGAAAGCTAGAAAATTACCGTTATTTTCGCAGCGAGACTCTTTCATTGGACTTGAAGGGTCTTAAAACATAACACATGTCATAAATTGTCACATAATGGAGAGGGAAACTTTACGGCTATAGTTTCGTCAACTCTTTTCGACAAAAAAAAAAAAAGGAAGAGAAGTTTGGTGAACTCTTGTTAATTATACTTCGATATCATTAGTTTAAGTATTTGGAAAATATGAAATCTACAAACCTAAAATAATGCTTGTATAAATACATACACATATGTACGCATATACCTTAATGAAGAATTATGCATACATATGATATAATTCTTTGTTACTTTTTAATCATCTTTGTTAATTTTGAATTCAAAAAAAATTTCACATCTTTTTTTTTAGGCAAATTGATTTTGGTGAACTGACCGAACTTACGCCAGAAGTCCAGAACGAACAAACAATCAAAATGCCTAACATATGGTGCTGTTTGGAGAGTTTATTGATAGGAGATGAGCATTTTTAGAACATGTTAAGGGGGTAAAGAATTTTTGGGGGTAAATCTTCTGCCTAACTATGATTACACATATCACATGGTTCATTAGTTCTTGAAAAATAAAATTACCCCATACAATTAACGAGTATCACACTTTTTTGCTATTGAGAATCTTGAAACATAATTACTTCCAATAATCAGATGGCTTTTCAAGTTTGGACAATAATCTCCAATACTGAATAAAATAATTTGTTTGCAACTTTGCATCATATTTCTATCCTTAAAAGAAAATATAATATCTATATATGAAAAAGTACTATTTTTAATAGATTTTACTGGTTTGATTTTAATTTTAGCAGTGATATTAGTCTAAAATATCAACTATTTCTATAATTTATTTTCTTGATAAGTGTATTTTTGATTTATTTCTATACTTCGAAATCTATAATAGTATAAATTTACAGCCTAAATGTGTATATATATATATATACATCAGTAAATGTGTGTTAATATTATTTATTTTTATAGTAGCAACTAGCAAGTAAATACTAAATGTATATTATTCTGAATAATAAAATAACAATTCTAAAATATTAATATATCTAATCAATCTACTGTTATTCTTTTTAAAAAGGCAAAAACTAATTAATTACATTAAATGCATATACCTAGTAATAGCAATCGTTAGTCCGTAGAAAAGGCTATGTACATTGACTGGATTTAACGTTCATGTGGACACGATAATATGTAACGTCCATTCACCATATCATCTAATTGAACTGCCTTAATAAATTAACTTCTAGTGTAATTGTAATACGTATAATGAACCAGAAAAAAAAAATCAACTGTAATATTTTCTTTTTATAACTAACTAGGAAAATCGAAAACTAAAGAGAAACTAATCCCACACTTTATTATTTTTTTCACTAATTGAGTAAATAATAAATCCCTATATATGATTCCTCAAATTGTAAACAGTGTTACCATTTAATGGATACAGATGTCACTAAAATTATGGCTAAATTTGATCTTAGTTACAAATTATTTATATCAATTAAAGACAAAATCAGAGGACATGAATTAGTTTCTTTTAATTTGACACGGTGCATGTATGATTTCACCTATATAAAGATCATTTCATGTTCATCATAGCATAACTTAAAACTTGAGTAACTTTAATCGTTTTATTTTTAAAACAATGGCGAAAGTAGCAGCTTCATCTTGCCTTCTTTCATGTCTCCTTGTTTTGTTCTTGAGTTCAGTCTCAGCTGTCACAGATGAAGATAAACAGGTATTATTATCATCGGTGATTCATATCATTACTAATTTATTACATTATGATGATCTCTTGTTAATTTTCCCATAATGATCATCCAATCCGTTTTAAATGATGATGATGATGATGGTGCTTTATGATCCATGAAGGTTTATATTGTCTACATGGGATCACTTTCATCTGGAGCGGACTACACACCAACGTCCAATCACATGAGTATTCTTCAAGAGGTCACCGGAGAAAGGTGTGATTTGATTAATTCATTTTCTTAAATCATATGGCAAGTTAAGATTAATTGAGTTTAGATATTTTTACGGAGATTTTTAACAAGTGGTATATTATTTCTAGTTCGATCGAAGGACGTTTGGTGAGAAGTTACAAGAGAAGTTTTAACGGTTTCGCGGCCAGGCTCACAGGGTCAGAACGGGAGCGTGTAGCCAGTAAGTTGTTCTTCGATCGACACACACTTATATGTTGAAATGATTCTAAAGGTTACTCGTTTGTGTTGTTCTTAGATATGGATGGTGTTGTGTCTGTGTTCCCAAACAAGATGTTACAACTCCAAACAACATCGTCTTGGGACTTCATGGGGCTAAAGGAGGGAAAAAGAACAAAGAGGAACCCTACCGTGGAGAGTGATACCATTATCGGAGTTATCGACAGTGGAATCACGCCGGAATCTCAGAGCTTTTCCGACGAAGGCTTTGGTCCGCCTCCTAAGAAATGGAAAGGTGTTTGTTCCGGTGGTGAAAACTTCACATGCAACAAGTAACTACTCCAAAGTTAATTTCTCTCTTTAACATTAGTTTGGAATATGAAAGATTTTATGTTATTGATCTGTTTATATTTCAGCAAGTTGATAGGGGCAAGAGACTACACAAGCGAAGGTACTAGGGACACAGAAGGCCACGGTACACACACGGCCTCTACCGCGGCTGGAAACGCAGTAGTGGACACAAGCTTCTTTGGAATCGGCAACGGAACCGCAAGAGGTGGCGTTCCGGCCTCTAGAATCGCCGCTTACAAAGTCTGCACCGAGACAGGATGTAGCTCGGATGCTCTATTGTCTGCGTTTGATGACGCGATCGCTGATGGTGTAGACCTCATCACCATCTCTATAGGGGATAAATCTGCGCCCATGTTCGAACGTGACCCGATCGCTATTGGGGCTTTTCACGCAAGGGCCAAAGGGATTCTCACTGTGAATTCTGGGGGTAACAGCGGTCCAGACCCGACCTCAGTGTCGAGTGTAGCGCCATGGATCTTGACCGTTGCAGCCAGTACCACGAATCGTGGGTTTGTCACCAAAGTGGTTCTCGGAAACGGCAAGACACTTGTCGTAAGTATCAAGTAACACTTTTCTATAGTATTCTTCTTCGTCCCTCTTTTTTTACCAATGATTCCTCTGTTCCGTAACAGGGTAAGTCAGTGAACGCTTTCGATATGAAAGGAAAGAAGTACCCTCTTGTGTACGGAAAATCTGCGGCTTCCTCTAACTGCGACGCAGCAGCAGCAGGGTACCTTTCTCCCTACGAAACATAATCTTAACTGTAATGAATTTATTATGATGACCTAGATTTTTTGTAATGAGATCGAATCATTTTTAGGCTTTGTCAGGAAGCGTGTCTAGACGAATCCCGTGTGA
Organism: Camelina sativa; assembly: GCF_000633955.1. Classification (NCBI taxonomy): domain Eukaryota; kingdom Viridiplantae; phylum Streptophyta; class Magnoliopsida; order Brassicales; family Brassicaceae; genus Camelina; species Camelina sativa. The sequence goes on from NC_025702.1 coordinate 16,415,485, forward strand.
ATGGGAAGATCTTAGTGTGCGGTGGTCCAGGTGGTTTGAAGATAGCTGAATCAGTTGGAGCTTCCGGACTCATTTTCAAAACCCCTAAACCAGACGTCGCCTTCATCCACCCTTTACCTGCATCTGGTTTACAAGCAGAAGACTTTGAGTCTCTCGTCACTTACCTTGAGTCCACANCAAAGTGGTTCTCGGAAACGGCAAGACACTTGTCGTAAGTATCAAGTAACACTTTGCTATAGTATTCTTCTTTGTCCCTCTTTTTTTACCAATGATTGCTCTGTTCCGTAACAGGGGAAGTCAGTGAACTCTTTCGATATGAAAGGAAAGAAGTACCCTCTTGTGTACGGTAAATCTGCGGCTTCCTCTAACTGCGACGCAGCAGCAGCAGGGTACCTTTCTCCCTACGAAACATAATCTTAACTGTAATGAATTTATGATGACCTAGATTTTTTGTAATGAGATCGAATCATTTCTAGGCTTTGTCAGGAAGCGTGTCTAGACGAATCCCGTGTGAATGGGAAGATCTTAGTGTGCGGTGGTCCAGGTGGTTTGAAGATAGCTGAATCAGTTGGAGCTTCCGGACTCATTTTCAAAACCCCTAAACCAGACGTCGCCTTCATCCACCCTTTACCTGCATCTGGTTTACAAGCAGAAGACTTTGAGTCTCTCGTCACTTACCTTGAGTCCACAGAGTAAACGATCATCAACTCTATGTTTTATACATTTTCTCCATCTTTATACTGAAATATCTGTGTTTGTTTTCTCAGTTCTCCACAAGCAACTGTTCTAAAAACTGTAGCCATCTTCAATCGGACATCCCCTGTTAGTGCTTCCTTCTCTTCTCGTGGTCCCAACATTATCGCTGCTGATATTCTCAAGGTAAAAATATACAAAACATTAATGATGTCGGTTCTGTTTATTTTTCTGGTCTGATTGGAGACAATGGTGTATGACTTGCAGCCGGATATAACAGCGCCGGGAGTGGAGATCCTTGCTGCATTTTCACCTGATGGTCTTCTGTCTGAACATGACACCAGACATGTGAAGTACTCTGTTATGTCCGGAACTTCAATGTCTTGTCCTCACGTTGCTGGCGTGGCTGCGTATGTCAAAACGTTTAACCCTAAGTGGTCTCCTTCCATGATTCAATCTGCCATCATGACAACTGGTAAGGGAAAAATTTACATCCAATTTCAACTTCCTTGTCCCACAAGTAGCCTTTGTTGACTCTGTTTTTGTTCTTTTTTAACTATTCTTTGCAGCTTGGCCGGTGAATGCTACTGGAACTGGCATCGCATCGACTGAGTTTGCTTATGGAGCTGGACATGTCGACCCGATAGCGGCTGTAAATCCTGGACTCGTCTATGAATTGAACAAAGAAGACCTCATCGGGTTTCTCTGCGGCATGAATTACACTACGAGTGTCCTGAAAGTACTCTCCGGTGAAGCCGTCAATTGCTCAGAAGCAAAAGCTATCTTACCAAGAAACCTCAACTATCCTTCAATGTCGGCTAAGTTGGCGGGAAATGATACCACCTTCACTGTGACTTTCAACAGAACTTTGACTAACGTCGGCACACCTAATTCTAAGTACACATCAAAGGTAGTGGCGGGCCACGGATCTGAACTCAGCGTCAAGGTCACGCCTAGTGTTCTGTCTTTTAAGGCTGTGAATGAGAAGCAATCTTTTATGGTCACTGTTACAGGCAACGATGTCAACTCTGAACTGCCTTCGTCTGCTAATCTAATCTGGTCCGACGGTATCCATAACGTGAGAAGTCCAATCGTCATTTACATTTATGACGAGTATTGATGAGTTATCATCATCATCATAAAGAAATCTTATTGTTCTTGTTATGTTTCTTTTCTCTCTGTTTTTACTTTTAGTTCATCTTCTTGCACTATTATGTCTCGGCTTCCTATATGTATGTTGATGTCTTGGGATATGCATATTGGATAATCCAGATACTGTGTTTTTTCTTTTCTTGATTTCTTGTTCTAATCAAATTCCTCTTTCTAATCGTTGCTCAATAAAAGAGGAGAGCCACAGACGAATTCAAATATGCAATGTGGAAGTGCTTATAATTAATCTTTGTCATTATAATTACTAGGAATTTGTAATTCATCCTCAATTCTTTCCTTTCCCAATCAATTTGATCATTTTTACTTGCTTGCTATATATTGCTTTCTGTTGATTAAACAACCAAAGTTTTAAATTTCGAATCTATAACCTAGATGGCGGGACTTTTCTTCCTTTACCACTGGATAAAGGTGACTTGGTTAATGCTTTCCACCAGTGACTGGGATTTTATGTTGGTCTCTCCCAATCCATCCCAATCCACAGTGTTGGATGCTCTCATTCCAGGTTGCATCCCCCTCTATTTGTAGCGTGCATGTTGGTAGGGGGCCGAGGTTGCAATGTTTTTTTCTTTGCCTTGATGGGGAAAGGCTTCCGGCTGAATGCAAGAAAAAAATCAATTTAGAGAGGTAGAAAGACAAAAAATTCGTCTCTTGTGGCAATAATGATAAAAGAGAAACAAAACAATCTGAAAACCTTCGTAGATGAAATTTCAAATAAAGAGTTGAGAAAAGAGAATTATCAAAAAAAACAAAAAAAGATAAAAGAGCAATCAAACAGATGTCACAATGGGTGAAATAGGTGTCTTTGCAATTTTAGAAAGGCAATAGATTCAGTAAACGAAGCAAAAGACACAACATATCTTTCAATAAATTAATGACGTTAATAACTTTTACACTATCGGTCCCTGTAGAATAGGGGAATGATGAACCTCCCGAAAACAAGGGCAAGAATGTAGCATTTCAACGTCGCAAAGGAAAGATAGATCAGATCAAAGTTTTTTCAACGCAAGCGACGGTTCTTGAATTATAGGCAACTTGACACGACCTTATAGGCAACATATTGTAAATAAAGATCTTCTTGTGAGTTGTGATCTGAGCCTTTGCAGTACTCTACTTGGCCATACTAATGCATCACAACCCGAACATCTGATTAATTGTTTTCGTTTGTTTTTTTTTTGTTTTTACCTACATTAAATTAAACCATTTTGTTAATTATTTACTTTCATTATGTTAAAAGAAAATTGTCTATCCGGATTAAAAAGTCATATTTATAGCAAGTACTTTTAGAAGAGCTTTTCAACTTGACTTGTCATTTGTTCTTCTCTCGGTTTTTCGATCGAATTTGTTTTTGCTATGTCATATGTACGTCTACCTTTTTCTTCGCAATCTCTATTTCCATTCTCATTTGGAACACTTCTATATATTATCAAAATGTTTGGCATCCAAAAAATAAAAGAAATCAACTTGACTCTTTAAAATTTCTAATAAACTTGTCTTATAAATTAATGGTAACTACCCTGAATCATTTGTATCCAATGGACATCCTTAAGAAAGTGATGGGTTTTAGAAAGTTAATGTTGTTGACTCTTTGTGTACTTTAATTCATCGTTGTGTAAGAATGTTGATATATAAATTCGTATTTGAAATTTCATTTTCTACTACTTTAGTCTTTTTGTGTTATTTATATATATAGTAAACTCAACATAATTTTGTGTTAACCCAACTCCCAAACCAATATTTGAGACCATTCGACTGATTGAACTTTTAATATCTATGAATTTATCATTAACATGACACTACCGATGACAACTTTCTTACTATTAGATGACTTTCATAATCTGATAGGGAAGCATCCTATCACCCGAATCTATATACACATTTTTTGAGATATTTATAAAATAAATATTCAAATTGACATTTATTTACAGGCATGCCATTGACATTAAATAATTAATTTAATAAACAAATTAACTCTACTTATATTTGATTTTTTTTATAAAAACTAATTGTTTTAAAAGGTAACAAACATAATTATAAATGTATACAAATTTTATTTCCTTATTTTATAAAAAGGTGAGTGAAGAGGTATTGTTCTTTAAAAATTTGAAAAACAAATTTGATAAAAAGTGACTTTTAGCCTTATATATTATATTTTACTTTCACGGGTTTTGTATGATGAGTTTTTGCAGATTAAAAATATTTGAACATGGTGCATGATCCGCCTAGCATGGCGGGTTTAGACTAAGAACCAAGACTAAAACTATTAGTTTATTTCATATACTATAGATTTGTAGTCATAGTTTGGAAAATTAACTTATTAATTATTTAGTATATGAACTACAAAATATTACACATACTACAACACATTCTTAATATTTCAAAAAAAAAATTGTATATACATAAAAATATAAAATAACATATCATATAGACATATAGACATATACATCTGTTTAATTATAGAAAACAAAACTAAGTGTTTTAAAATTTTATATGAAAAATTATTCTAAACAAAATTATAAATTAATTAGATAAAATTAATTAATTGGGAATTTAAAAACTAAATAAATTAAAATTATTATTTAAAATATATTAATTTATAATTTAGTCCCGCGGTAGTTCATTTTACTCATGCTACAAAAAAGTTTGATATCTAAAGGATCGATAATCACTCCATTGCTGATTTATCTTCTTGAAAGAAAGTTTAGGTAACTGAAATGTGAAATCATTTGGGATAATCTGATAAAGCCGTCTCTGCAGGGAGTGGAGTTTATGCCACACGCAAGGATACAAGAATAAGGGGTTTTTCTATTCATCCTCAATAAGTCAATATGTTTGTTGGTTAAAATTTCCCTTTACAGAGGTATTATGCCTATTGTTCAATAACAAATATGATGAACGTATTAGATTGGTCAAAATAAAATAGTTAAATTGAATTGAACAATATAATTCTACAATATATACATTAATTAGTATGAGTATCTACGTGTGCAGTCATATAAACGTAACGCAATGAGAAAGTGTTAAATACAAAATTTTCTAATTATATTTCAGTTTCAATGTCATTTTGTTCACCCACAAAGACCGTTTTATGAAAGCGAAGAATCATCAAAATGAATAGAACGATGACATTGGCGCCTGTTAAGGATATACCTTCTCAACAAATTGAAGGACGTCATCTAAAAACAATCACCTGCAACAAGATAAGCTGTATTCCATGAGGACAAGATGATGAGAGAATTGTGCGACGGTAAAATGTACATTCAAACGATGGTAGCAAGGTGTAACGTCACAAACACACAAAAAGAAAAAAATAAAAATAAATAAAGGGGAATATCACTAAAAAGTAGAAACGCTCACAGCACCGGAATATTGATTGTGATTTGTGAATCAGTAATCTATGAAAAGAGAAATCGCGTATCAAAGTGAAGGGGAAACGAAACTCAATCCAGCCATCTACTCCGATCCCAATCTTCGACCTTCCCTCGACAAGTGGCATTTAGTATTTTCTCGATACAGTAAATAAACCAAGAGAGAAACAGCCTCTTATGTATTTCGATTAATAATGATCAACAACAAAGACAATTTCTAATAGCGAATTAAGAAAGGATACCAATATATAGCACCATATGGTCGGAGTCGTAAGCAAATTATGAAAACCAGACACACCCGACGCCAAAACTAATTAAAAAGAGATATGGGGACTGAAAATATATTTTTTTGTTAAGAAAATTATACATCAAATCATACGCCAAAATTTAGAATTCTATATATATAGAAACCAATGGATGCGAAAAGCTAAAAATTTACGCCCCTTTGTGCTGTAGATATTGATTTCACGTACTTTTGTTAGTCTACTTTAACTTGAAGAAATTAAATGTAAAAACTATTTTAAGTAAATTATCTAACCGACAACATAAAGATAAACATAGCACTTAAGAAAAATCAAATTTCCGTTAATCTATAATCTATATATGAGAACGAAATGGAGGAGGGAACAAAACCAATTTTTCAGAATGGACACTAACAAGTTTATAAACATACCTTGATATAGAGATTGATGCATGTTAATTTAAAAACACCCTAATAAAACAATTCTTTGATATTATTTTTTACTTCAAAAATATTCTTAAAACAATAAATTCTAAACTTGTTTTTGTATTCCATAGAAGTTTATACATAATAAACAAAGATGTGCAAAAAGCAATAGGTGCGATTTTAAAAAGATGGGGGTACGACAAATAGATGCAACAATTACAAGATGCGATTTTTAAAAGATGGGGGTACGATGAAAAGACACGATTATTTGGAGGAAAAAGACTTGTAACTGTTGAGATCATTAATAAGTTTCAACCGTTAGATAGAATAGTAGAACAAATCTCATTCGTTGGATTAAAGATGATACAAAAAAGTGGGTTTGATATTATATATAGATTTTTGTGTACAAATTTAATTTTGTTTTATTTTCATTATTTTATTGTAAATAACTAAGGGATAAATTATATTTTAGTGATGGAAACCTAATGGATGATATATATATATATATATATATATATATTAGTTAATTACCTTACTATATTTTTAAAATCTTATTTTAACTAAAATCTTATACTATAATAAAATTTTCTAGATAACAATTTTTATTTAACATCATATATTTATTATAATAAACTATAAAATAAAATAATTATTAAAAATTAATCTCCAATTAATTTCTGTAGCGCGCTAGTTTCACCTTCACCATCTGACTGGCGTTTAACCATGAGTTTAACCATGGTTCATAATTAACTTTTTTGCACGAAAAAATACATCCATATGTAAATAGTAAATATGTTAACAATTTTAGAAAACTTAACAATTTTTTTTTTAAATAGTAAGTAAATGTATCGAGATGTTTTGAATAAATCATTAAAAAGAAGTTATCAACCTCCACATTTTGTCTGCCCCATGATCTTTTTCTAAGTACACGATCTTTATCTTTTTGTACCCCTATATATATCAGTTTTTCAACACACAATCATCAGAAAACCTCTCACTCGATCAAAAATATGAATTTTCATCTCTGTTTCAACGTTTATACAGTGAGTACTTCGACATTTCTTCTCTATAGTTTCAGTTGTATCTGAGTTTCGGTTTTTAAAACTAATGTGTGTATCTTTGTAGGGGCGGAAGGAATATCTTGTGATAATAGAATCCAAATTCTATAACAGAAATAACTGAGGTATATATATTGGCTACATGCATGTATATATCAGTTATTACTTATTTCAATGTTCTCGGTTAATTAGTTCAAAGTCTCTGTTATTCACTTTTCTTTTTTCGAGATGTTTGGCATAAACCAAATTATGCGTTCTCAGACAGTCACAATCAAATTCACCAATGAAATTATTTTCTAAGGTAAGGCTTATGGCAAAAACAAAAGAAATTATTCTTAAGAATGGTTGGAAAAGTCTAAAATCACTTTTTGATTTGCTCTTCGTGTTCTTCAATGTGTGCAGCTGTGCATATATATATATATATATATATATATATGATAAGTTGATAACTATGCTTCCACATCAATATGCAATTTCGATTAGAGCTTTGATGGTTTAGGCAGGATGTATATCTTAATATCTACTATCATCTATGTCATTTAAATTTAAATACACTACTGGCACTTGGCAGACTAATGAGTAAAGTAATTTGGGTCATTTAATTAGTTTTCTATTATTTTGTAGTAATTTTAATTCTTAATTTGTCTTCAAAAGTTTATGTATTACAGGCTGACTTCTTAATTTGATTGTTTTGGTTTGATTTATAAAATTGTATGCAGATGGAGATTATGAGTGAATTACTTGATGTAAGAAGCCAAATAAGCCACAAAGAACACCAAGTCAAAAGTTAGGAAAAAAATATAAGAAGAGAAACACAATGAGGTAAACCTTGAAGCTTTAAAGATTACATTATTATTTGTACCAAGGAACTAATTTAAAATTAGATCAATGTAATATTTTCTATTTAATCTAATTTAACTTTTCATATATTTGTCGTTAATCAATTTCTTTGTGAGTCTTTTTTTTTTTCTTTTGTGCAAATTTTCTTTGCAAGTCTTATGTTATTTATATATGTAAATTTTATTTATGTATATTGTCAGCAAAAATGTGTACGTGCATAGGGATGATATACTAGTATATATATAATGTTGTTACAATATACTAATGTAGAAAAACTATATTAAAAGTAATATTAGGCTTTTATTCAAAGATTTGAGAGAAGCTTACAGTCACGAAATCTGAGGAAGAGTCAGACAAAAAAGTGGTATAGGAATCGACGTCGTAGTGAGGTCTTGCACGAAGAGTGTAGTATGTATGTATCACATGCGATTTCAAGAAAAAAATCCATCTGGGTAACGCTTACCATTGATATTGAATTACCTTAACATTACGATATCACGAAGATGATTTTCCCTGCACGTTACCACAATAAATTTTCAAATAAAGCTGTTTCCATCAATTTGCAATATATATATTTTAAACGATGGAGTATATAGTATTAAACTATTAATTAATCATAGGTCAATCCCTGGATTATGTGCTTCCACAATTAGTATAATAAATTAATACAACATAATTTATTTTCTATTCTGATATAGTATTATACTAGATTTTTTACTCTATTTATACACAATCATAGGAAATTTATTGACTAATTTTCTTTTTGTTGGGAAGGAGATTTATTGACTAATTTTTTTTCTGGTAAGGAGATTTATTGACTAATTAAACCCCGGCCAATATATATATATATATATATATTCATGTCCCACAAAAACTTCATACAAAAAGAAAAATACAGTATTAGAGAGCCTTTAATTTAGTCTAGTTGAAATGGCGAAAAGAAAAGTATTCTTTTGCCTCTTCTCAAGTCTCCTCGTCTTGTTTCTGAGGTCAGTCTCCGCAGAGGATGATCATGAAGATAAGCAGGTATATTATATTTGTTTATAAAAACAAATCATTACAATTTGATTATTATTATGATCCTCTAATTATTTCTCACTATGAGTCCAATATCATGTTCCATCGTACATGATAATAATCGATAAAGGTATATATCGTTTACTTGGGAGCACTTCCGTCTCGAGAGGATTACACACCAATGTCCGATCACATGAGTATTCTTCAAGAAGTCACCGGAGAGAGGTCTTATTAATTTATTTTTCCCGTCTGAATTATAGAGATAGAGATAGCTGTTTGGTAATCTGGATAGAGATAAATCCTCATGGTTTTTAATTATATTTCAGTTCGATCGAGAATCGCATGGTGAGAAGCTACAAAAGGAGTTTCAATGGGTTTGCAGCAAGACTCACTGAATCCGAACGAAACATATTAGCCGGTAAGTTTCATATATATATATATATATATATATATATATATATCGAGTTTTCAGGCTGATTAATAATCTCTAAAAGAATACCGAAAAATATTTAACAGAAGAAAAAAAAGAAAAAAACTTTGTGACTGTCCACGTTTTTTTGTTCTTGCGAAAATAGTTATGTGCTTTTTCCATGTTGTAATGTTATGTAATATTAATTCTTAGGAATGGAGAGAGTTGTGTCGGTGTTCCCAAGCAGAAAACTGAAACTCCAAACAACGTCTTCTTGGAACTTCATGGGTCTCAAGGAAAGCAGGAAGACTAGGCGAAACCCTAGCATTGAGAGCGATACCATTATCGGAGTCATCGACACTGGAATCTATCCTGAATCTGATAGCTTTTCTGACCAAGGATTTGGTCCTCCTCCCAAGAAATGGAAAGGAACTTGTGCTGGCGGCAAAAACTTCACCTGCAACAAGTATTAAACACACACCTTAACCCTAACTTAGGAGTTGAGAATTTCGTGGAACAACTTAATTGCATCTTTAATCTCGTGTAACCGCAATTTCTCTGTTTTTTGCAGCAAGATCATTGGGGCAAGAGACTACATGTCCAAATCTAAAAAAAATACATCAGCAAGAGACTACTTTGGACACGGCACACACGCGGCGTCAACGGCTGCCGGAAACGCTGTCGCAAACACAAACTTCTACGGACTTGGAAACGGAACCGCGAGAGGTGGCGTTCCAGCCGCTCGAATCGCCGTTTACAGAGTCTGCGATGATAAAGGTTGCGACGGAGAAGCAATGTTGTCTGCGTTTGACGACGCAATCGCTGACGGTGTGGATGTTATAACAATCTCCATCGTCCTTGATAATATTCCAACGTTCAACCAAGATCCGATTGCGATCGGGGGCTTTCACGCTATGGCTAAAGGGATTCTCACTGTGAATGCAGCGGGTAACGACGGTCCAAAAATCAGCACAGTCACGAGCACTGCACCTTGGGTGTTTAGCGTTGCGGCTAGCGTAACTAACCGTGCGTTTTTGGCTAAAGTTGTTCTTGGAGACGGCAAGATACTTGTTGTGCGTTACCAAGAAACACTCTTTTCACTACAATATCATAGCATCTTTGTCTTTTTAAACTAGTTTGGCTCTTTTGTTTTTATGAAACAGGGGAGATCAGTGAATACTTATGATCTGAATGGAACCAAGTATCCTCTGGTTTACGGGAAATCTGCTGCTTTGAGTACATGTAGCCTAGATAAGGCTAGGTGACTTCCTGCCCAAGTTTTTTTTTTCTTTTCTTTACATTATGAATTTCTGATGAGACTATATTTTCTTCTTTGCAGGTTATGTGAACCAAAGTGTCTAGATCGAAAACTCGTTAAAGGGAAGATTGTGTTGTGTGATTCTAGGGAAGGTCCAATAGAAGCTCAAAAACTGGGAGCTGTTGGATCGATAGTTAAGAATTCTGAACCAGACCACGCCTTTATTCGCTCTTTTCCAGTCTCTTTTTTATCCAGTGATGACTACAAATCTCTCCTCTCTTACATTAACTCCACAAAGTAATGATATTTTCTCTGTATATGTATATGTATTATGCTGCATACTTCATATTATTCTCCATCTTTATTGGTGTTTGTGTGTTTATGTGTGTGTGTGTGTGTGTATGCAGACATCCAAAAGCGACTATTCTTAAAAGTGAGGAAATCTCTAATCAAACAGCTCCACTCGTTGTTTCATTCTCTTCTCGTGGTCCAAGCACCATCGTTTCAGATATTCTCAAGGTACTGATATTAGTACTCTTTATTAGTCTCTTTGCTTTCTAGCTCTGAGAGAAAAATACTGGATTGAAAATGCAGCCAGATATAACCGCACCAGGAGTGGAGATACTTGCTGCATATTCACCTGACAGTTCACCAACTGAAAGCGAGCTCGACACTAGACATGTGAAATTCTCTGTCATGTCTGGAACTTCAATGGCTTGTCCACACGTTGCAGGCGTGGCAGCCTACGTCAAGACGTTTCATCCTAAATGGTCTCCTTCCATGATCCAATCTGCCATCATGACAACAGGTAAAGAAAAACTTAGATTGAAGCTTCTACTAAGAAAAACAAACTTACTTGTCTTGCAAGATACCCATAGATGATCTCCTAATTTTGCAGCTTGGCCAATGAATGCTTCTGGTCCTGGCTTTGTGTCAACTGAGTTTGCTTATGGATCTGGCCATGTGAACCCAATAGCTGCTATTAATCCTGGACTCGTCTATGAATTGACCACAGCAGACTACATCGCTTTTCTCTGTGGTTTAAACTACACGATTGAGGACTTACGAATCATCTCTGGAGACAACATCACTTGCACGAAAGAACTTTCCAAGACATTATCAAGAAACCTGAACTACCCTACCATGTCAGCTAAAGTATCCGGAACACGACCCTTCAACGTAACTTTCCAGAGAACTGTCACTAACGTTGGTATGAAAAACTCTACATACAAAGCAAAGGTAGTCACAAGTCCTGGTTCTAAACTCCGCATCAAAGTTTTGCCGCCTGTTTTGTCTATGAAGTCGATGAATGAGAAGAAGTCTTTCATGGTGAAAATTTCAGGCGATAGAATCGGAACACAACAACCTGTGTCTGCAAATCTAATTTGGTTTGATGGCACTCATAATGTAAGAAGCCCCATAGTTGTTTATGCTATGAGCTAAATGAGGCGAGACTTAATTAATTGTCATCATATATCTTAACTTATATTTGCCCTTGTGATTACTAGTAAAGTAAATGTAATACAAGCCCAAGGGTCTAATAAACAATGTTCACAGCTCCTGTCACTGTCATGTTCAAAATAACAGTCACCAACGTTGGTACCGCCAAACTCTACATACAAATCAAAAGGCCCTATTGTTGGGACGCATAATGTGAAAAGGCCCTATTGTTGTTTATACTGGTGACTTCCCATCATTACCACCATAGTCATCATAAACCATTATTGTTTTTGATTTAATCATTCTATCTTTTGATTATGTTTTAATTTGTGTTGATGTCTTAGGACGTCGAATAAAATAATTCAACTGTCGTGTTTTTCGTCGGACATTTCCTTTTATAACCCTACAAGTTACGAGAGCTTATATGGACAACTAAGATAATCAATACATGTAAAATATTTGATTAGAATTAGAGATAGATGAAATAATTAGGAATTTTTCTCCAAACAGCCACCAAAACTTTTTTTTTTCTGTCTTGTATAGCCTTTAAGACGTTTTCATTAGCTAGGATTGGACGATTGGTGTTAAAAAAAAAAAGAAAGGAGAAAACAGTTGTTCTGGTAGGGGACTCTTTCTTTGGATTTAAAGGGTCTTTTAAAAAAACATAACACATGTCATGAATTGCTTAAATGGTCTTTAAAACATAGCACATTTCATAAATTGAAAAAAAAAAACTGTCACATAATGAAGAGGGAATTAAACTTCACATTCAACTCTTCTCGACAAAAAAAAAGAGTAGTCAACTCTTGCATAATTTTGCTTCGAATTCATGGAAAACTTTAAAGTGCCATTCCCTAATTAAACACGACTCGAAAATTGTTTTGGATTGTCAATGATACATTCTTGGTACGATGTAATTACTTGTTGTATGCGATAGTAGTTATTTTATTTGTTATTTATGGAAATGATACATTTCTTGGTACGATGGGTACGATGGTGCAATAATGAATCTCTCTTTTTCCCTCCAACCTTTTCTTTTTCTTTTCTCATAATTAATATTACCTTTTAAATCAAACCTTCTTAAACATTGGACCTGTTCAAAAATCAGAAAAACATTAAATCGCAAAACTGTATGTTTTGGTGAATCCAACCATTAATTTAGAATTTAGCTAATAGTTGTATCTCTTCGTCTTGATATGGACTCGGAATTCCAAAAATTACACTAAAAATAAATTTGAAAAACTTACACTCATGGGTCCTTGACGCATACAATATTAAAATTGACTGAAGTTTTTTGATACCCTTGATGATTTACTAAAATTGACTAAAGTTTTTCATTTTATAAACCCTACAAATTACAAGAGCTTATATGGACAACTAAGATCAGAGCCGGCCTGATTCTTTTTTGTCTTGTATAACCTTTCTCACGTTTTCATTAGACTGATTGATAAGTATTGTACTAGTCAAGTATGTAAGCTAGGATTGGTGTTCAAAAAAAAAAAAAAAAATTGGGGAAAACAGTTACTAACTCCCGGAAAGCTAGAAAATTACCGTTATTTTGGCAGCGGGACTCTTTTCTTTGGACTTAAAAGGGTCTTTAAAACATAACACTTGTCATGCATTGAAAAAAATTGTCACATTATGAAGAGGGAAACTTTACCGTATAGTTTAAACTCTTCTCGAAAAGAAAAAAAAAAAAAAGGAAGAAGAGAAGTTTAGTCAACTCGAATTCATCAATTTCAGTATTTGGAAAATATGAAACGTACAAACTTATATACTAATGTTTATACATATATGTATGCATATATATATATATATATATCTCATATCTGAATGTAGAATTATGCATACATATGATATAAATCTTTGTTAATTTTCTGTATTCTTTGTTAGTTTCGAATTCGAGAAGTAGCTCGTCTTTTTAAGGCGAATTGATTTTAGTGGACTGAAAAAACTTACCTCAGAAGGAATAAACAATCAAAATGCCTAACATAAGGTGCTGTTTGCTAAGTTAACTTGATAGCAGATGAGCATTTAAATTTTAGAACATGTCGAGGGGTAAAGAATTTTTGGGGCGGGTAAAACTTCTGCCGTTGCCTAACCTTACACATCACATGGTTCATTATATCAACTAAGACAAAATCAGAGGACATTTTTAATTTGACACGGTGCATGGTATGATTTCACCTATATAAAGATCTTTTCATGTTCATCGTAAGTCATAACATAACTTAAAACTAGAGTAATTTTAATCGTTTTATTTTTTTAAAAAATGGCGAAAGTAGCAGCTTCATCTTGCCTTCTCTCATGTCTCCTTGTCCTGTTCTTGAGTTCAGTCTCAGCAGTCACGGATGTAGATAAACAGGTATTATTATCCTCGATGATTCACAACATTATTAATTTATTCATTTTGTTGATCTCTTGCTAATTTCTCCATATACGATCATCCGTTATAAATTATGATGATGATGGTGATATAGGTGTATATCGTCTACATGGGTTCACTCCCTTCTCGAGCGGACTACTCACCAATTGCGCATCACATGAGTATTCTTCAAGAGGTCACCGGAGAAAGGTGTGGATTTGATTGATTTATTTCTTTTAAGTATGGTTAATTATAAGTTTAAGTACTTTAACGGAGATTTTTAATACGTGGTATATTATTTAAATTCTAGTTCGATCCAAGGACGTTTGGTGAGAAGCTACCAGAGAAGTTTCAACGGTTTCGCGGCCAGGCTCACTGAGTCAGAGCGGGAGCGAGTAGCCGGTGAGTTGTTCTTCGATCGAGCACACATATACAGTATGTTGAAATGATTCTAAAGGTTAAAGAAACTTAACCCGTTTGTGTTGTTCTTAGATATGGAGGGAGTTGTCTCTGTGTTCCCAAACAAAAAGTTACAACTCCATACGACGACGTCTTGGGACTTCATGGGGTTAAAGGAAGGGACAAGGACAAAGAGGAACCCTACAGTGGAAAGTGACACCATTATCGGAGTTCTCGACAGTGGGATTACCCCGGAATCTCAGAGCTTTTCGGACGAAGGCTTTGGTCCTCCTCCTGAGAAATGGAAAGGTGTTTGTTCCGGTGGCAAGAACTTCACATGCAACAAGTAATTACTGATATTTCTCTCTTTAACATTAGTTTGGAAAATGAAAGTTTTAATCTTATTTATCTGTTTATAAATATTTCAGCAAGTTGATTGGGGCAAGAGACTATACAAGCGAAGGCGCTAGGGACACGGATGGCCATGGTACACACACATCGTCCACGGCGGCTGGAAAAGCAGTTGTGGACACAAGCTTCTTTGGAATCGGCAACGGTACCGTTAGAGGTGGCGTTCCAGCCTCAAGAATCGCCGCATACAAAGTCTGCAACGAGTTAGGGTGTTACCCGGATGCTCTATTGGATGCGTTTGGTGACGCGATTGCTGACGGTGTAGACCTCATCAGCATCTCTATTGGGGGGGATGAAACTGCGTCCATGTTTGAATTTGACTCAATTGCGATTGGGGCTTTTCACGCTATGGCCAAAGGGATTCTCACTGTGAATTCTGGGGGTAACAGCGGTCCAAACCCGACCTCAGTGTCGAGTGTAGCGCCATGGATCTTGACCGTTGCAGCCAGTACCACGAATCGTGGGTTTGTCACCAAAGTGGTTCTCGGAAACGGCAAGACACTTGTCGTAAGTATCAAGTAACACTTTTCTATAGTATTCTTCTTTGTCCCTCTTTTTTTTACCAATGATTGCTCTGTTCCGTAACAGGGGAAGTCAGTGAACTCTTTCGATATGAAAGGAAAGAAGTACCCTCTTGTGTACGGAAAATCTGCGGCTTCCGCTACCTGCGACGCAGCAGCCGCAGAGTACTTTCCTCCCTACGAAGCATAATCTTAACTGTATTCTTAATCAAATTTCTAATGTAATGAGATAGATCCATTTTCAGGCTTTGTAAGGAAGCCTGTCTAGACAAATCCCGTGTGAATGGGAAGATCTTAGTGTGTGGTGGTCGAGATGGTTTGAAGATAGCTGAATCAGTTGGAGCCTCTGGAATCATTTTTAGAAACCCTAGACCAGACGTCGCCCACGTCCACCCTTTGCCTGCATCTGGTTTACTAACAGAAGACTTTGAGTCTCTCGTCACTTACCTTGAGTCCACAAAGTAAACGATTCATCTTCTCTATACATATTCTCCATCTTTATACTGAAATTTATGCGTTTGTTTTCTCAGTTCTCCACAAGCAACTATTCTAAAAACTGAAACCATCTTCAATCGAACATCCCCTGTTATTGCTTCCTTCTCTTCTCGCGGTCCCAACACCATTGCTGTTGATATTCTCAAGGTAAAAATAAACAAACCATTAATGATCTCAGTTCTCTGTAACTTCTGTTTTTTTTTTCTCTGGTCTGAGAGAAAATGGTGGATGACTTGCAGCCGGATATAACAGCGCCGGGAGTGGAGATCCTCGCTGCATATTCGCCTGATGGTGCACCGTCTAAAAATGACATCAGACATGTGAAGTACTCTGTTCTCTCCGGAACTTCAATGTCTTGTCCACACGTTGCAGGCGTGGCTGCGTATGTCAAAACGTTTAACCCTAAGTGGTCTCCTTCCATGATTCAATCTGCTATCATGACAACTGGTAAGAGAAAATTGTACTTCCACTTTATACTTTCTTGTCCCACAAGTAACCTTTGTTGAAACTGTTTTGCTTCTCTTTTAACTAATCTTTGCAGCTTGGCCGGTAAATGCTACTGGAACTGGCATCGCATCGACTGAGTTTGCTTATGGAGCTGGACATGTCGACCCGATAGCTGCTGTAAATCCTGGACTCGTCTATGAATTGGACAAAGCAGACCACATCGCGTTTCTCTGCGGTATGAACTATACTTCGGAAGACCTGAAAGTCATCTGCGGCGAAACCGTCACTTGCTTAGAAGAAAAGGAAATCTTACCAAGAAACCTCAACTATCCTTCAATGTCGGCCAAGTTGTCGGGATCTGATAGCAACTTCACTGTTACTTTCAACAGAACTTTGACTAACGTCGGTACACCAAGTTCTACCTACACATCAAAGGTAGTAGCGGGTCACGGATCTGAACTCAGCGTCAAGGTCACGCCTAGTGTTCTGTCTTTTAAAACAGTGAATGAGAAGCAATCTTTTGAGGTCACTGTTACAGGCAACGATGTCGACTCTGAAGTGCCTTCATCTGCAAATCTAATCTGGTCTGACGGTATTCATAACGTGAGAAGTCCCATCGTTGTTTACAGTTACACTAATGACGAGTACTGATGAGTCATCATCATCACAAATAAATAAATTGTTGTTTTAGTGTTTTGTATGTTGATGTCTTGGGATATGCATATTAAATAAAGGGAAAATAAATCTTTATTGTTGTTGTTCTAATCAAATTCTTCCTTCGGTCCTTTGCCACTCTCTGCTCTATTTGACTCTCTTTTCTCTTACATTAACTCCACAAAGTTACTGGATCATCTCTCTGTTTCCTACTCTTTGCATATGCTCGAGATTCTTTATTCTTGATATCCCGCTATCTTTATGTTTGATTCTCAGGTTACCGCAAGCGACTGTTCTAAAAACTGAAGTAACCTTTAATCAGACAGCTCCTAAAGTTGCTTCTTTCTTTTCACGTGGTCCAAACACTATCGTTGTTGATCTTCTCAAGGTACAATATTATATAGGAAATACTTAAATGATCTTGCTTCTCTTTTTGCCTAGTCTGATAGACAATTAATGGTAAACAAATTTCAGCCAGATGTAACAGAACCAGGAATGGAGATCCTCGCTGCTTATTCCCTTGATGCTTCACCGTCTCAAAGCCAGACTGACACCAGGCGTATGAGATACTCGGTTATGTTTGGAACTTCGATGTCTTGTCCCCACGTTGCAGGTGTGGCTGCGTACGTCAAGACGTTTAATCCTAAATGGTTTCCTTCCATGATCCACTCTGCTATAATGACAACCGGTAGGCCAATTTTTATCCAGCTTATACCGTGTAAACTTACTTTCGTGTCCCGCAAGAGACCTAAAACAATATACTTTACGCCCCATGGAACCCATCAAATGCTTTCTTCTCCTGCAAGAAACCATTGACTTATATTAGTCTCTGTTTTTGTTTCCGTGATTCACAGCTTGGCCAATGAATGCTACTGGAACTGACTTTGTATCAGCAGAGTTTGCTTATGGAGCTGGCCATGTCGACCCAATAGCTGCTACTAATCCTGGACTCGTCTATGGAATGGACAAAACAGACCACATTGCTTTTCTCTGCGGCTTGAACTACACTGCAAATACCCTTAAACTCATACCCGGTGACAAAGTTACTTGCACTAAAGAAAACAAAATCTTACCAAGAAATCTCAACTACCCTACAATGTCAGCTAAAGTATCCGGAACACAACCATTCAACGTAACTTTCCAGAGAACTGTCACTAATGTTGGTACACAAAATTCTACATACAAAGCAAAGGTAGTCACAAGTCCTGGTTGTAAACTCTCCATCAAGGGTTTTCCGTCTGTGTTGTCTATGACGTCAATGAATGAGAAGCAGTCTTTCAGGCGATAGTATCGGAACAGAACTACCTATGTCTGCAAATCTAATATGGGTTTGATGGCACTCATTATGTAAGAAGCCCCATATAGTTGTTTATGCTATGAGCTAAACGAGGCCAGATTTAATTAATTGTCACCATATATCTTAATTAACCGATTTTTGCCTTTGTGATTACTAGTAAACGTACTAAATGTAATATAAGCCCAAGGGTCTGATCAACATGGAGACCAGAAATTTTGGAAAACCAAATGCAAACGTATGAGAATCTATCTCCTATCTGAAATGGACAACAGTTCTCACGCATTCCATGCTTACATTATAGGGATAAGTTGCAAAATAGCCAGTTATATTGTGATGTTTTTGAAATATATGCAACTCCAATAATTTTGAAAATATATACTACTATGCAGCATGAGATATAGTTTGGAGTTTTAATTTATTCCCCCGAATGGAGTCTCTCTTCCCAACGTGTAAAGTTTGAATACTACGTTTACTTTTTTCTTTCCAAAAAGTTTGTAATTGTAAACTACGTGGTTTCACGTGTTCTTTCACAATGTTTAGTTTCTTTTCTTTTTTTTTTTACGATTTTTGTTTCTTTTTGACATTTTCGTTCTGTCATATAGGCTTTAATCTGGGCAAATCTAGCTAAGTCGTTCACTAAAATTTAATATACATGTAAGAATTTTTTTTTTTAAGACAAAACATTTTTATTATATTTTTATTTAAAGGTTTGAAATTATTTTTTCGTATATGTTTCAGATTTTTTTTTTGTTTCGTTAAGGTCCTAAAAGTGAAAAATTAGTGCCTTGAAGATAAAGAAGAAACAAAAAAAACAGTAGACTTCAGCAAGTTGGCAAATTATGTGGACCTCATCTTCTCGTCTCTGATCAAAAGTTCTTTTCCTAAAAAATCAATTACAGATATAAAGTTATATATTATTTAACCAATATTATAGTATATTTAGTTTGGCATATTACTTTTTTATCAATTAAAAAAATAAAGGGGAACTATTTCAGATATAAAGTCATTTATTATTTAACTAACCAATATTATTATGTATTTATTTTGGCATATTACTTTTTGATCAATTGTAAAAACTAAAGGCTAACTATTTCAGATCTAGAAAAGGGATCCGATTTAAAGAAGCTTAACTTCGTCTTCTTCTGTTCTCTTTTTCACTTTAGCTCTACGTGACCAAGAAAGGTCAGCAACTTATACTCTGACAACCTTTATGTTAAATGACCGGAGATCAGGTGGCGAACGTTCAAGTACTCTTCCAAGAATCTCACTGTTTGTGCCACTATCCGGTTGGCAAAAGCTACCTCCTTGTGGATTTTTTGGTTGACAACTAATTGAGAATCAACATTGGCAGCAAACAAAAAAAACTTGGTGAAAAAATAGTAATTACGTTATGTAATTTTGGTAAGCGTCAGAGAAACAGATTATTAAACGTATGCGGACCATCTGTAACATCCATTAAACCTATCATCTAATCTTTCTGTTTCTGTGTCTGAAAATGTATTTCCATAGGTCTGTCTCTAGGGGGTGGCAAGGTAGGCAAAAAACTAGGGTCCAATTTTTTTTTTTGACTAAAACTCTTAAAGAAAAAGGGTCCAAAAAAACCAAAACTACTCTTTTTTGTGTATAAAAGACCTGCAAATTTATTTTGCCTAGGGTCAAAAAATGGTTTGAGACGGGACTGTCCATACCAGCTAATTAAACTGTCTTCTTCTTATTCTTATTCTGATAACAAAAATTTGGACAGTGTTCTCTCGCACGTAAATGTTTAGTATATTCAAATGAACGAGAGAAACAATTCAATTGCACGACCAAAAATAGTAGCAATTCAGTTCTAAAATTTGTATTTCACTTCCGTCTAGTTTTTGAAGTAAGAAAATCGAAAACTAATCCCACTCACTAATATATAGAGTTCATATGAGATTATGAGCTGGGATAAATAAATCCCTAGATAGAGATAAGATTCTAATATATCCCTAAATAAATCCATTGTTTTTAACAATTAAGGATACAAAATCAGAGGAAATAAAATTGATTTTTTAAAAAAGAATTGACACGCTCCATGTATGTTCTCTCTATCTTTGCATGTTCATCATCATGGTTATAAAATATGGGTACAGTAATTTTAATCCATTTAATTAAAATAAACGGCGAGTCTAACAGGTTCCTCTAGCAAATGTGTTATATTAATTATTTTTAACAAATGCGCTACAAATTTCTTAGCATATTTATAACAAATTCTCTTTGCAATATACTATTGTTGATTGCTTATGGCATCGACGTTGTTTCATGCATGGACCAACTAGAATATTAAATATATAAAAGGAATAAGCATCTAATCAACTTTAAAGTACTCCCTATAATAATCAAATACTCCATAAAATAGGCCAATGATTCACCACTCACTAACTTAAAAAAATTGTTTAAATCGGATTCCCACGTTTCCCAAATCCTTGTGACCGGGTGTACCTATTTAAAACGATTTTAAGTTATAATTCATTTATTGTGTTATGGTAAATTAAATTAAAATTATCACTAAAATTATGGTAATTGCATTAAACAATTAAAGACACAAAATTAGAGAAAATAAATTAAAATTTACTAAGTTGTCACGTATAATTTTAAAAACATTTATAAATACATACAAATATGCCTTATTTTAAATATATATATATATATCTAACACTAAATATGGGGTTCAAATATTTTCTTCCAAATCAATAGGGTAAAGTTAATCGAAAGTTCCAAAACAATACACGCAAAATCGTATGTCGTAGTTTCAAGACTTTCAAGTGTTACCGATTGTTCATAGTTGGTATGAGTATGACGCGCGCATGTAAAACTCGTTAATGAGAAATCCGAATGTTGATGGGAGAACTTCAATTTCATGTCGTGGAATTATTCATCATAATTACTTAATTACATATGTTACCTATATAGTTATATCTGATGAATTAATTATCATATGTAATTGAATTATATTAAAATATAGATGATGATTAGACACAAATATATATATATGATATAGTTTTTAAAATATATACTTTTAAGTTTTGGGCTGCAAATCGTTTGAGACAACTCTGGACACGGTGCATGCACGATCTCCTATATAAAGAGACCTTTGCATGTAGATCTTCATAGAAAACAAAAAGAAGTTAGAGTAGTTTTACTACGTACATTGTATTATTTAAATGGCTAATCTAGCAGCTTCCTCTTGCCTCCTCTCATGTCTCCTTGTTTTGTTCTTAAGTTCAGTCTCAGCAGTCGCTGATGAAGATAAACAGGTATTTATAAACGATTATGTATATTCTTATTAGTTTATTACGATAATCTCTTGTTTCTCCATATATACAAATGACCATCCGTCAGCACAGGTACTCGATACTACGTATCTGATTTAGCTGCGTAGACATCTGTTCCATTTTAATAAATAACCTTGATCCACTTTAGCGGCTGAACATAAACCCTAATCCTAAACGAAGAAATTAACTTGATTGCTCCATCGTACGTTTTCGACATTGACATTGTACATATGTAATATTATATTAGGATTAGGATTTATATAACCGTTAAACAAAAAACTTATAATTTTGCCGTTGTACGTACAAGAATACATGAAGATAATGATGATGAGTTGTTGATGATATATGTTCCATGAAGGTGTATATAGTCTACATGGGTTCACTTTCCTCTCGAGCGGACTATATGCCAACGTCCGATCACATGAATATTCTTCAAGAGATCATCGGAGAAAGGTGTGAATTTAATTAGTATGCTCAAACAATAATTAGTTATAATTAACTTTTTTAACTATTTGACGTTTTAATAAGTGATATATTTTCTAGTTCGATGGAAGGACGTTTGGTGAGAAGTTACAAGAGGAGTTTCAACGGTTTCGCAGCCAGGCTCACTGAGTCAGAACGTATAAGAGTTGCCGGTGAGTGTTCTTTGACACAGTTATGTTGAAATAATTTTTAAGGTTAAACAATCAAAGAAAGCCCGTTTGTGTTTTCCTTAGAAATGGAGGGAGTTGTGTCAGTGTTCCCAAACAAGATGTTACAACTCCAAACGACCACGTCTTGGGACTTCATGGGCTTAAAGGAAGGAAAAAGAACAAAGAGGAACCCTACCGTGGA
This sequence comes from Camelina sativa, assembly GCF_000633955.1. Lineage (NCBI taxonomy): Eukaryota > Viridiplantae > Streptophyta > Magnoliopsida > Brassicales > Brassicaceae > Camelina > Camelina sativa. The sequence goes on from NC_025702.1 coordinate 16,438,124, forward strand.
AAGTGATACCATTATTGGAGTTATCGACAGTGGGATCACGCCGGAATCTCAGAGTTTTTCCGGCAGAGGCTTTGGTCCTCCTCCAAAGAAATGGAAAGGTGTTTGTTCCGGCGGCAAAAACTTCACCTGCAACAAGTATTTCTTAAACTATTTCTTCTCTTAAAAGATTAAACTTTTGACGTAAAATCTATTAGTTACAAACTAAAGAGTTCATATTGTTGATCTGTTTATATAATATTTCAGTAAGTTGATTGGGGCAAGAGACTACACAACCGAAGGTCCTAGGGACATTTCAGGCCATGGTACACACACGGCTTCCACAGCGGCTGGAAATGCAGTCGTGGACACGAGTTTCTTTGGAATCGGCAATGGAACAGTAAGAGGTGGCGTTCCGGCCTCTAGAATCGCCGCTTACAAAGTCTGCACCGATACAGGGTGTAGCTCGGAAGCTCTTCTGGCTGCGTTCGATGACGCGATTGCTGACGGTGTGGACCTCATCACCATCTCTATTGGGTTTAAATTCGCGTCCATGTTCGAAGATGACCCGATCGCGATCGGAGCTTTTCACGCTATGGATAAAGGTATTCTCACTGTAAGTTCTGCGGGTAATAGCGGTCCAAATCCCAACACAGTCTCGCATGTTGCGCCATGGATCTTGACCGTTGCAGCCAGCACCACCAACCGTGGGTTTATCACCAAAGTTGGTCTTGGAAACGGCAAAACACTTGTCGTAAGTAACAAGTAACACCTTTTTTTTTTTACCAAGCTCCTCTGTTCCTTTTTCGTAACAGGGGAAGTCAGTGAATGCTTTCGATATGAAAAGAAAGAAGTACCCTCTAGTGTACGGTAAATCTGCAGCTTCCTCTGGTTGTTCCGCAAAAAACCGCAGGGTTAATTTCTCTCTACGAAGCAGTATCTTAATTGTGACGATGACAGTGTCAACTGTCTTTTTTAATCAATGTAATGAGCTCAATTGCTTTTTTTTTCCAGGCTTTGTGCGCCATCGTGTCTAAACCAAAGTCGTGTGAAGGGAAAGATCTTAGTGTGTGATGGTCCGAGTGGTTTCAAGATAGCTAAATCAGTTGGAGCTATTGCAATCATTTCTAAAACCCCTAGACCAGACGTTGCATTCACTCACCATTTACCTGCCTCTGGTTTAAATGCAAAAGACATGAAGTCTCTCGTCTCTTACATTGAGTCCGAAGAGTAAACAATCATCTTCTCTATGCTCTTTAAATATGCTCCAGATTCTCCAAATTTATTTGTGTTTGTTTTCTCAGTTCTCCACGAGCGGCTGTTCTAAAAACGGAAACAATCTTTAATCAGACATCTCCTGTTATCGCTTCCTTCTCTTCTCGCGGTCCAAACACCATCGCTGTTGATATTCTCAAGGTAAAAACTATACAACATGTTTATGATCTCGGTCTGTTTTATATCTTTGGTCTCAGAGACAATGGTGGATGCCTTGCAGCCGGATGTAACAGCACCAGGAGTGGAGATCCTTGCTGCATTTTCACCTGATGGTGAACCGTCCGAAGATGACACCAGACATGTGAAGTACTCTGTTTTCTCTGGAACTTCAATGTCCTGTCCGCACGTTGCAGGTGTGGCTGCGTATGTCAAGACGTTTCACCCTAAATGGTCTCCTTCCATGATTCAATCTGCCATCATGACAACTGGTAAGCAATAACCGTATGCGATTTTTACTTTCTTGTGCTACAAGTAACCTTTGTTGAGACTTTGTTATCTTAACTAATCGTTGCAGCTTGGGACGTAAAGGCTAGGGGACGTGGCATCGCATCGACCGAGTTTTCTTATGGAGCTGGCCATGTCGACCCGATAGCCGCTTTAAATCCTGGACTTGTCTATGAATTAGACAAAGCTGACCACATAGCCTTCCTCTGTGGCATGAACTGCACTTCGAAGACCCTTAAAATCATCTCGGGTGATAACGTCAAGTGCTCCAGAAAAAACAAAATCTTGCCCAGAAACTTTAACTACCCTTCAATGTCGGCTAAATTGTCAGGATCCGCTAGCACCTTCACTGTGACTTTCAACAGAACCTTGACCAATGTCGGCACGCCAAACTCAACATACAAATCAAAGGTCGTCGCAGGTCACGGATCTAAGCTTAGCGTCAAGGTCACGCCTAGTGTTCTGTATTTTAAGACAGTGAACGAGAAACAATCTTTTACGGTCACTGTTACAGGCAGGGACCTCGACTCGGAAGTCCCTTCGTCCGCAAATCTAATTTGGTTTGACGGTACACATAAAGTGAGAAGTCCCATTGTTGTTTACGAAATGATTGTTGATGAGTCATGATTAATTCACACCATCGTCAATCTCAAATAAATCTTTATTGTCTTTGTAACGTTTCTTCATTTTATGTTTGAGTTGTTTTATTGCTCTATGATGTTTCAGCTTCTTATTGCTGATAAGAGAAATGTACAAGGTGCTTGATCGATGTCAGGTTTTTATTTTGTCGGATTTATCACATTATGGCTTTCCAAAGAGAGCAAATTAAAAACGTTATGGTTTTAGGAAAGTGATGCTAATGAGGAGAAATAATACACAAGTTTAATTTTCGTATCATAACTTCTCAATTAAAAGTTTAACTGTGTATGTTGTAACTATTTTTCATTAAGCAAACGCCAATGTATGAAAGACTCTCTGTTAGTTACGTTTTGTTTCTTCTATAAAATACCACTCCCTTCGTATATCTCTACCAAACACAAAAATAACAAAGTTATCCTTAAAAACAAAAAAAAACAAAAAAAAAGATGAATAAATTCGCCGTGTTCTTGTGTTTGTTTATGTTCTTGATGGTTACCTCCTCGCAAACCAATCAAGGTGAAAGAAAGGTATGGTCGGGATACAACATATATTAAAATTATTGATTAATTTAATTTGGTTCTAGGTTATAAATTGTAATATATAACATAACAGCTTAAAATGGTAATTACGGGTGGATAATGCAGGTCTACATCGTTTACCAAGGAGCATTGCCGCCAAACAGCGACTACGACACTGTTATATGTCGCCATTACTCATTGCTTCATAGTGTCCTCGGAGAAAGGTCAACAACTATTTGATACCTAGATCCCGGTTTAGAGCGAGAATTAATTACTACAATATATATATTCATTGTTCAAAGATGTACTACTCATCATAGTTTATGTTTGCTTTTAAAAAACTAATTACTTGATGTGTATATTTTATTAATCAGTTACGACCCGAGCCTAATTGTCAGACACTACGCGAGGAGCATTAATGGATTCGCCGCGTTGCTCACTGAGGAGGAAAGCAAGAAGCTCTCAGGTAAAAATTTCGAAACTTTATATTTTTTTTTACACTTGCGATATCATCAAAGAGAGGATTCACCCACATATATGTATGGCTATGTTCCAAACTAATTTTGATTTTTACTTTACAGAACGTAGTTGATTAACCTAAAAATTGAAAAGGATGTATCAGTCTTTAGAGTTTAGAGTACAAGTTTTAATATGTGACTTTTATCAGTCTTTAGAGTAAAAGTTATTAAAGTAATGGTTATCCTTTTGTTTTTGGTTCCTCTCTACCTGAAATTGTATTATAGCGATGCCCAAAGTTGTTTCGGTATTCCCGAACCGGAAGCTAATACTCCACAAGGACATAGACGCGGACAGTGTCATTGACTTGGGACTCAAGACTCAACAAAATTTGGCTCCCTTGTGACCATTCACTTTTGATTTTTTGTACTAATCATATGCATATTTATGAAATATAACATCCTAATTTAACAGGGCCGTCCTATAAAAGCAAAAAAAAGAACCAAGTTATAAAAAAGATGTAAAACGTACACTATCGTTTGTTAGTCCTTAACAACCATAATTAATGATTTTTTAAACCTATTGAGTTTCTCTTATGTCTTTCGTAAGAGCGCCCCGTAATCATGAAAAGGACCGTCACTGTACTCAACCATAAACACTGTAATAAACTTACAAACAGACTGGTCCTAAATCACAAATAACGCCTCTATAGGGAGAGAAGAATTTATCTGCTACGACTTAAAGCTCAAATCTTCGGTTCTTACTGTTGTTTCTGTCTATAACTCTTCATTCGCATGCATTATGTATATACTTTTGTGATAAATTGGCTTCTTGAATTTGCAATGTTTTAAAGTAATACAAACATCCCAATGCGGTTGTAGGAGAAAACGAAGAAACAAAACACTACTCTTTTTCAGATTCTCAGACTTATACCGAAGTCACAAAAACATAGTCAGAACATGCTTATAAAGAGATCTTTATTCACAGATGCTGAGATTCAAGATTTGAAGTTCTTTCCATTTTGTGAACTTGTGTGCTTGTGCAGCTGGGAAGAATATCAAGTGTGGGGAAGTCTTTGACTTTGATCCAATCAAGATTCAGAATGAGGCTATGGTAACTGTTACATCACAAGAAGACTTGTTGAGAGTCTTCTTATATATATATGATTTTGTTCCGATGCTTCATAATCGTCAGAAGTGGACCACATTCTGTAATTCATCTCACAGATTTTTCAAGTTCATAGTTTCTCAACTAAAACGGTGTATTTTGTATATAGAGTATATGCACCTTATGAACGCTTATATTTATTAATTTTATCTATCTATATTAACATTTTTGAAGTACATTTTGGTTTATGCCCTTTAAATTTTAATTATTTAATTTTTTTTTTTATAACATTAACCCCTAAAATAATTTCATAAATAACATTGCAGAGAAACTCAAATACTAAACTTTCTTAAATTGACCAACATTTGTTACATTTATTGCCATAAAATCTTAACAACATCTATACATTCCGATTTTTCCAAAAACAACTCTACCCATTAAAGTTTTAACCCATTAAATCTCCAAAACTATTTTTATGGATGCTGAAATCTCTCAAATTTAAATAATATACAACAGATTTTCCATAACAAAAGTTTACAATATCCATAATTATCTTAACAATAATAAATTTCCTAAACCGAAAATCCAATTATAAAATGTCACATTAAATATGTTGAAAACCCCCATATAATTTGGTTTATTTTTTTATTTTTTGAGGAATTACCAAAAAAATTAAAATTCTATTAATTATTATAAAATATATATATTGACATGGAAAAATTATAAACTATATAAGTACGCTAATTTGGTAAAACAATTAACATAATTAAACTTGATAAAAAAACTTATTTTGATTATTTTTTTAAGCAAAAATTTATTTTGATTTTGGTGAGACGGTTGGCATTAATCTTATATAGGGAGTTAAGTGGAATTGTTTTTTTTTTTAAACACTTTTAGATGTGTACCAGGAGATAAATGTATTACTAGACTATACATATACTACACAGGTTAAAACCTTGAAAACACCACAAAAATCCTATACTTTGAATATCAAATACCTGTAAAATTTAATATTTTTTAAATCAATAAAACAATAATAAAATAACAAATAAATACAATATAAATTTTAAATTTTTAAAATTAAAAATATTGTTTCGCGGTGTACCGCGGGTTAAATCCTAGTACATAAATATATGAAAGACTCTCTGTTAGTTATTAATTAATTACATTCATTAACTAAACGCCAATATATGAAAGACTCTGTTGGTTACGTTTTGTTTCTTCTATATAAGACCACTCCCTTTGTATATCTTTACCAAACACAAAAATAACAAAATTCTCCCTAAAAACAAAAACAAAAAAAAATGAATAAGGTCGCGGTATTCTTGTGTTTGTTTATGTTCTTGATGGTTATATTACCTCCTCGCAAGCCATTCAAGGTGGAAGAGAGGTACGGACGGGATACAAATAAAACATCTATTGAAATTATTGATTATTTTAATTTGTTTCTAGTTATAAATTGTAACAGCTTAAAATGGTAATTACGGGTGGATAATATAATTCAGGTCTACATCGTTTACATGGGAGCATTGTCGCCAAACAGCGACTACGCCACTGTTAGACGTCACCATTACTCATTGCTTCATAGTGCCCTCGGAAAAAGGTTCAACAACTATTCCATATCTAGGTCTCGGGTTCCAGGGTCTCTCATTTAATTGAACCGGCCCTAGATACTCATCATAGTATTTCTGCTTTATAAAATCTAATTGCTTGATGCGTATATTTTATTAATCAGTTACTCGCCGAGCCTAATTGTCGATAACTTCGGGTTGGCCTTTGATGGATTCACCGCGTTGCTCACTGAGGAGGAAAGCAAGAAGCTTTCAGGTAAAAATTTCGAAAATTTATTTTTGTTTTTTTTTTTAACATGCGATATCAAAATTTTGTATGCCTATGTTCCAAAATAATTTTGAGTTTTGTTTTACAGAACGTGGTTGACTACCCTTAAAATTGAAAAGGACGTATCACTCTTTAGAGTACAAGTTTTTAATATGTGAGTAATGGTTATTCCTTTTGTTTTTTTGGTTCCTCTATACTTGAAATTGAATTATAGCGATGCCTGAAGTTGTTTCGGTATTCCCGAACCGGAAGCTAATACTCCACAAGGACATAGACGCGGACAGTGTCATTGACTGGAGACTCAAGACTCAACAACATTTGGCTCCCTTGTGACCTTCACCTTTGATTTTTTTGTACTAATCATAGATATATATTTATAAAATTATCCAAATTTTACAGAATCCTCTTTTCAAAAAAAATAAGGAAACTAGGTCAAAAGTGGACTAGTTTTTGGATTTAGGTCAATTTGCGAATAACAAAAAGAGATGCATAAACTATGGATTGACAACCATATATAGTTAATGAGTTTTGAGCTTATTGAGTTTCTCTTCTGTCTGTCTCAAGAGTGCCGCAGAATCACGAAAAGGACCGTCACTATAACTCAGCTATAAACACTGTAGCTATCTTAGAAACAAACCGGTAAACCAGAATTCGTATTCAACAATCTTATAACAAGATGTATCCTTTCACCTAGGTAGATTGCGTGTGATTCAAGATGTTTGTTTCCGAGAATTTCGAGATTTAGATCACAGTATCTTTTTATAAGGGTTGACTTCGGAGAATGCAAGTGGTTTTGTGATGGGGACATCAAGTCATTATCAGCCAAATATCAGGGAGGGAACACCAATAAGACGACCAAGATACTTGGAGAGAACCAGCCCGAGCGTACCAAAGACATACATGCCTTTCTTGAAGCATATCAACCCAACCAAAAGGAACTAAGTTACAAAACGACTTGTTCTACATTCTTGACCCATCAGAGGAACACGTCGAGTTGGAATCAAGCCAAAATAAATTTTGGTTTAGAAGTTATTCAATTTCTAAACCAATGGTTTCTAGACTTGCCTTATTTGGAGTCTCACGAGTTTGGTGAAGATCAAACGTATCTGTGGCGGCCAAGAGACTATGATATACTTCTAGAAGATCCCTACAACACTCTAAGGCGCACCAACACACAATATATCAGGCGGATCCTCCCACACCTTCACTTTCTATATCCGGAACCAAGCTTGCCTTATTTGCCTTGTTTGGAGCCTAAGGAGATCAACCAGCAACAGTTCTTTCCCAATCTGTTTGAGTGCGTATCAGAGACCCTCCAAGTGAACAAGAGACTTCCCAGGCTACACCATTTCCTTCCCAAGCTATCAAGATACAAACAACGGCTATTTCCTCATTTGGACGATTTTCTCATTAAATCTCCAACGGAAATTTTGCGATTCTTTACTTGTTTTAGCTTCTTAGGACCGTTATCTATGAGCCTATAAAAGCTCAGTTTCGTTCTCATTGTAGAACACCTTTCAATCATCTAAGAAATATACAAGTTTGTTTTGTTTTATTCAAAGAGTGTCTTTGTTTAAGCAAGTTTGTCTTTAAGTTTCATTTGAGAGATTCATTTGATTCTTGAGATTAAAGGGTTAGATTTGTTTGTGTGATTCAAACAAGTCTAGTTCTCCACCGATTGAGAGAGTCAATCAAAGCAACCTTTACCGTCATATCCATCTTCCGCCAACGATTATTGATCAGTTATTGATCACTGTTTGTTTATAAGTTTGCCGAGTGATTCCGGATCCTATATCATTTTGCATGTCAGATTCCCAGACTTATACCGAAGTCTCAAAAACAGAGTCAAAAAATGCTTTTAAGGAGATCTTCTTTCAGAGATGCTAAGATTCAACATTTGAAGTTCTTTCCATTTTGTGAACTTGTGTGATTGTGCAGCTCTGGGAAGAATATCAACTGTGGGGAAGGAAGTCTTTGACTTTGATCCAATCAAGATTCAGAATGAGGCTATGGTAACTGTTACATCACATAAGACTTGTTATGAGAGTCTTCTTGTATTTATATATTCCTTTTGTTCCGATGCTTCATAATTGTCAGAAGTGGACCACATTCTTTGATTCTTCTCACGGAAGTTACAAGTTCAGGTCTTCTTCTGGCCTCTCCAATTTTGAAAGGCCTTTCTTTGTTAATTTACGTTATGAAATTTGCTACGAAATTTAACTAGTCTTAGTGTCAAATGAGCTTTACAACAATGTCTTCGTGGGCGTGCCGGAGTGGTTATCGGGCATGACTAGAAATCATGTGGGCTTTGCCCGCGCAGGTTCGAATCCTGCCGCTCACGCTTCTTTTTTTTCCCCTGTTTGTTTAATCATATTGAAACTCATCTTTATGTATTTGGGAAAATCTCAGTTCACAACTTTCAAAGTACTGTATAATCCGAAGTTGACAACAAAAAATATAGACATTGATCTTTGTAATATATATGGCATTCTATAGGTAGTTTTCTGAAAAACTAATGGTCAAAGACCATATATAAAAACTCAAAAGAAGATGCTAGCAAGGTAAAAAAAAGGCAAAAAAGTATTTCGACAATTCTTGTTCTCAGCATAAAAGGAAATAAACATGTTTAATAATTGGTAACCTCTAATCTAGATAACAAAGTTTTCATACGAAATCTGCATATTAAAAAGGTAAGAGAATATTTTCCAATCTATTCATTAA
>NC_025702.1:16447741-16465432 GCF_000633955.1 Camelina sativa
ATTTTTTTTTTTTTTTTTTTTTTTTTTTTTTTTTTTTTTTTTTTTTTTTTTGTAGAGACGTCAAGTTTTTGAAACATATCTAATTAATGTAATCTGTAATAAGCAAAAAATGTTGGAAACCGATAAATTGTACCGTAATCATAAATTTAATTTGTAACGGGTAACTTTTATGGTTTTTATTGACATTTCAAAAAATTTAAAAACAAAAGGCGTATATTGTACTTTACACAATTTCAAAATTTTAAAAAAGTAAAAACAAAAGGCGTATAGTGTACTTTACACATAAGTAAATAACATATACGTCGAAAAAAAAAACACACATAGAGACCATCATACGTTTGACAAAAAAAAAAGAGACCTTCATTCTTCATACATTACATATATCCACATACACATGATACATAATAACATAATACATACACACATACTGACATATACAATATATGTTATTGACTTCTGTTAAGTAAAATAGGGACCAATGAGAAGAATCTCTCACATGAGAAACTATCTCTTATCTAAAATGGACAACAGTTCTCCGGCATTGCATGTTTGTCTGTACATCCCGGAGTAGATACATGCATAAATTTCCAAAATATTTATGAGTGCTTTTGAAATATACGCGAAAGGACCATATTGTATGTACCAAATTTGTCAAAGGCGGCTAGTATTTTTGGTCTCCAATTTAATATATTATATGATGAGATATAGTTTTTGAGTTTTATTCCCCCGGATCGAATATCTCTTCCGAACAACGTGTAAAGAACGTGTATCATCATCACGTGATACTTTGCGAGTAAGACATCCAGTTCTTTCACAATTTTGTTTTTTTTTTGTTAATAAAGAAAATAACACCAAGCTTTCACACTAGTTTTCCCATTTCTGTCACATTGTAATTTTGATGTTATTATTGTGTAATAATAATTAGAATATGTAACAGATTATAATCAACTGAAGTAATTCAAAACTTTTATACTGTAGTATGTTTTTTTGCGGTTTTAAGCTAAGACATTTTGGTTTATCCGAATCAACTTAAGATTATATGCTTATTGAAACTGACACTTATAGGCCTTAATTTGGGTTGATCTACAAAAGAGAAAAGACGATCACTAAAATTTAATATGCATGAAGTGATGAAACTAAAACAAATTACATTAATAATCCACTTTTATTGTTAAAAAGGTTTTAAGATATTTTTCATTATATTTTTTCTACAGTTAATGATTACTGTGTGAGTCTCGAAGATAAAGAGGAAGAAAAGGAATAGACTTGAGCAAGTGGAGAATTTTTGTGGACCTCATCTTCTCGTCTTTGATCAAATGTTCTTTTCTTGTAAAAAAAAAAAATTATGGATATGAAGTTATATTATTATTTAACCAATATAACTTCATATCAATTAAAAAAATAAAGGAAACAATATTAGATCTAAAATATGGATATCATATGAACATGCGTGCGATCTAAAAGAAGCTCCAAGTTCTTCTTCGGTTCTCTTTTCCACTTTGGCTCTATGTGACCAAGAAAGGTCGGCAACTTATCCTCGGAATAACACGTGGCAACTTATCATTGGTCCGACCTGAGATCCGACGCCGGACTTATCCTCTAAGGATATCTCTTTTGGTTATGTTAAGAGAGACATTGAACATTGAAGCCTTTCAAGAATCTCACTGTTTGTGTCTCTATCCGGAATAGAGAAAGAATCCAAATTTGTCTTTAATTAGGTTTCACTACCAAAAAAATATCGAGGGAAAAAAAAAACTGAAATAAATCGTTACAAAGTTCAAAAAACAAATAAACACTAACCAATAGAAATGGCAAAGAAAAACGATAGCGAAGCTTCTAAATTTCTCTAACAATGAAAATAAAATAAATATAACTGAGATTTTGTTTTTTTTCAATGGGAAAAGTAGCAATAATCTTTTCAGCAGCAAGAAGAGAGAACATACCCATAATAAACATCTTTTCCTTGAGGGATGATGATGATGATGGCTCCACTATCTCCACAACATCATCCCTTGTAGGATTATGTATATATATAGCCCCATTGAGATCTTATTGTAATTACACACAACTTAGACAACTTACCTACTTCTTCATTCTAAGTCTCTTACAGATTAGAGTGTGAGTTTTAAAAGTTATTCAATGGACGGTAAAGGACGAGTCGGATCATCAACTTCTTCCTCTTTCACCGCCGAACTCTTCGGCTCCAAAGATCCTTCGCCGCCATCTTCTTCCTCTGGCATCTTCTCCTCCATATTCCCTCATCCATCCAAGGTTTTATTACATTCCTTTTCTTCAAGTTTTGTTTCCTGACTGATTAATTGATTCTTGGGGATTAATCTTTGGTTTCTTGATGTGACTTCTCAGGGTGTTGCTAGAGATGGTTCAAATTCCAAACATGACTCACAAGGTTAGTGAGAAAAAACAATCTTTATGCAACTTTCTTCTTCTTCTTTAGTCACTTAGTCTCAAAACTCTGCTTTTCTTGAATCAAGAAATGGCTTTCTGTTTTTCTAATGAAGATTTTTTTTTTTTTTATAATACAGCTCAACGTAGAGAATCTTCGACTGGAGAAGATAGAGTTGAGCCATGTCATCTAAGCTCTTCTCTTTACTACGGTGGTCAAGACGTATACTCTCGATCCACCACCAACCAAACTTACCCTGCAGTAAGTCATTTTAACTTATGTCTATTTTATTAATCACTTCCAAAAAAAAAGGACTTGACTGATTAGAAAAAAACATCTCTCAGGCCAAAAATGAGCGTAGAAGAAACGGAGAAGACGATGCTAATGGACAGAACTCACAAGATGTTTCAAGAGGAAACTGGTGGCAAGGTTCCCTTTATTACTAAAGAACCACTTCCGGTAGTTTCTTTGTAAATCTCTCCAGAAACCCATGAAGCTCAAGCCAAGTACTAATATCTACTGAACCAAGACTTTGTATAATATAAGTGTATGCAGTAAAACAAAAGTTGTTTAGGAGATTTCAAAGATTAAATAATAATATCAAAGAAATCTCCTAATAAAATTTGTCTAGTACTTGTTCTAATCAACTGTATCAGTATCTACTCTGCTTTTCGTCTGTCTCATGTCCTTCAAAAGCGTTTTTACCAAACACAAAGACTTTATGAAACTAACTAGACATGAAAACAAACAATGCAAACCCATGATTAGTTTTGACTATATTAGTGTTATAGCTCAAGTGTTTTAAGCTTGTATTGTACAAAAGCTCTTATCAGAAATGCAAAGAAAAAACCTTTCATACGCATCAGCCATTTTAGACGCCGTGAAAAGCCTCAAGGACCGTTCACGCGCTTCATTGCCTTTCCTCTGCAATTCCTCTGTTCCGTCGCTAACAACCCGCGAAATCGCCTCCACGAGAGACTCAACGTTCGGTGAGAAAGTATATCCCAAATGTGGACCGACGACTACTGAACCAGTGATGCTCGCTAGCTTCGTGGCTAAGACCGGTTTCCCTGAAACCATGGCTTCCAAGAGAGTGTGATCTAGCCCTTGAGCTCGAAGCGTCGGGTTCACAAACACATCGATCGCGTTGTAGAATCCCGCTAGCTTTTCTTGATCCAATGGTCCAAGAACGATCACATTAGACCCGAGGTTTCTATATCTGCTTCCCCATGGACCATCTCCAGCTACTAAAACGACAACGTTTTCACGTGCCTTCTTGTTTTCTTCAAACACACGTTTCAAAGCTGAGAACATCAAAGGATGACCTTTATCTCTCACTAACCTCCCCGCAATTCCAATAACCAAAGGATCTTTTTTGTTCTTGCCGCCGCTTCTAACGTTAAATTTCTCTCTGAAGCTCTCGCGTTTCGTAACGTCAGGTGTAAAAACGCTCTCGTCAACGCCGTTTAAGATGATGTGGACGCGTTCCTCGGGGATCATGTAGATCCTCTTGAGTACGTCACCGCAGTGATCGCTAGTTGCCACGTGGTGAGCGTAACGTTGGAAGAATTTGACTTCTTCGACGACTCGTTTCGCTCGCTCCGTCAGAGCCGGAGAGGAAGGCGGTGGATGTTCTTCTTCGGCTCCGGCAGCAGCGGCGGCGGCGGCGATATCTGCTTGACGGAGGAGTTCTTGGATGATGTCGGAGTGAAAAGTCTCGTAAGCGATCCCATGCCAAGACGCGACCACGTTTGGGAGATTCTTGGCTCTTGTGTGGAGAAGCCCGACACTCTCCGTGTGGATCACGTCAAATGGTCTTCCACTCGCGTTCTGTGTCTGCGTATTCCGGAGAAAAAATTGCGTCATCTAATTGACTAATGATTATAAGCCTTACCCTAAACAAATTGACTAAATAATATATATTAATTATACAAATTGACTATTGACTAAAATATATTAAGCCACTCCATTCTTTTGTAAAACATGTTAATTATACACAGTTTTTAGAATTAACATTTTTTGTAAAAATATTTTAGTATGTTATAGCAAAATGTCAACACTGTTTATATTAGGAAGAGAGTAGTAATAGTTACTACTCATGACAATTGAGTATTAACCACTAGCTAGGACCACTAGTTATACAAAATTTAAATCTCAGCTAGATTTTGATTAACAATATATATATTTTCTTGAATATGAAGATGAAGAGGTTTGACGCAAACAAATTTTAAGTGTGATAGTAACATATTTGACTAGTTGAATCTGCAATAGACGCTATTATATCGCTATTTTTTTTCTTTTGTAGGCAAAGTGTATGTATTATTAATGTATGAACTTCCGCATTTGCGCTATCAAACGCAAATTGGAGAAAACGCAGTTCAACCACGGAAACATTATTTCAATTCCTTCTGTTTACCTGAAGCTGTTGCGAAACGGAAGCTTGATCGAGATATCCAGCAGCGGTGGGTTCAGAGAGATGAAACCGTAGATTTTCCAGTTGGTATTCAGGGAACGACGGAGAAGCAGCGGTGAAAACATGAACCTCGTGACCACGTTTGGCTAGCGCTAGGTGCAGCGTAAGCGCGTGTCTCTCGAGTCCACCGGCTTGCGATCTCCTTGGCCATTTTTTAACCACCACAGCGATCTTTAGAGTCTTCTTTGGTTTAGACGGGAATGTGAGGTGGTTCCAAGCTGAAGAGAAGGGAAGAAGATCAATGGTTTCGTTGTCATGGTGATGATGATCAACGAATGTGTGAGCGTTGGGGTTGTGGTCGTAAGGACAAGAACAGAGTGATGTGTTGTGTCTGAAGAGAAAAGAGACGAATGAGAAGAGAGAGAGGAGGAGAGAAAAGTGACAGAGGTATCTGAAACTGAAGGAGAAACTCATCAATGGGTTTTCTCTAGCCATGGAAAAGTGATAGATCGAATCTTGAAACTCGACAAAATTTAATCTTTTAACATAAAGAAGAAGAAGAAGTAATTAATTGTCTTCAGTTCGATTGAATCTTGAAAAAAAAGGTTGACCAAGTGACTTAATTAGATTAGATTAAGACAAAAGTTGTAATCTATACGTCATATGCACATGCTCGTTGTATTCTAATTGCGGCGAGAGATGGTTTGCTTGCCGTCTCAAGGGAAGGAAAACGGCAAGACGGTTGAATGGCACAGAACGACAACGTTTAGCTACAAGGCAAAACAAATATAAAAATAGACGCCGTTGCCGGGGATCGAACCCGGGTCACCCGCGTGACAGGCGGGAATACTTACCACTATACTACAACGACATTTTTGGTTTCAAATCACATAACAAACTATATAATTTGAAACATATGTTCTTCGTATTAGCTGAAAATGTAGATTGGAAACTTCACAAACAAAACTTTGATAATGTATTTTACGGATGTGCCTGAAAAATGATTATATTATTTTTACAACTGATCCATAGATGTCAGCGTTAGAAGTTTGATTATCCCACAATCAAAAGCCCTACATATCTATGTGTTAATGGTTGTTAGATAAAGGCTTTGCTATAAAGGGATATAAGACCTACTTTCTTGTAATAAAAATAATTAATGGCGACTAAAACGTTGCAAATTCAAATACACAATTCAATACTTAAAATGTGAATTGCTAAATGCAATTAGTGGTAGGGACTATTTTTAGTATTTATACCGTTATTCCAAAGAAAAAAGTACTCAAGTTTGGTCAGATCTTAAGTTCTTAATAGGTGAACCAACACCAACCTTCCCCTTCTTTGTTACTCAGAAAAACATCGCATATAAAGAAAGAAACATGTATGTTTTGTCTCCGAATCACTCATCCCCCAAGTTGCATTTGTTGACTTAATCCACAATAATCCCACAAAAAATATCACCTAAACCAACAAGTTATACTCCGTATCACTAGCTTGTGACTCGTAAGAGCTATAAATACGCCTTCTAATATATTTTTTTGCCGTTTAATTCCTTTAATTATTAAATTTCCAAAAAATATCTGGTTTAATTTCTGTTGTCTTTAAAAACCTTCATTTTATTAATAACAGTAGATTTATACTTATGACATAACGATTATTAACTCTAATAACAGAAATGTTAACTAGGATTAAAATATAACCTCACATGGTTAATTAGAAGGAACTAAAGATAATGTTGCTTTTTTCTTATTCCCCCAAATCGATTTCGAGTTTTAGAATCCTAGAACCCTAGAAAATTCAGAAAATCAAATTCAGAAAATCCATCTCTGGCTCAAATTCACATCATACCCTGAACTTTTGCTCACCATTCTCTCAAACCAAATTTGATTTTCTGATTTTTTTAGGGTTCTAGGGTTCTAAAACTTGAAATTGATTTAGGGGATAAACAAGAGGACAACAGTGTCTTTAGTTCCCTCTAATTAACCACGTGGGGTTATAGTATAACCGTGGTTAACATTTCTGTCATTAGAATTAACAGTCGTTATGTCGTAAGTATGAATCTACCGTTATTAATAAAATGAAGGTTTTTAAAGACACCGGAAATTAAGCGAAGTATTTTTTGGGAAATTTAATAAGTATAGGAATTAAACGGCCAAGAAAAAATTAGATGACGTATTTTTTGGGTTTTTTCCCTATATATATTATATAAAGTAATAGTTATATATTATTAAAATTATAAACTTTACAAAACAAAAATTATATATATATCTATATATATTATAAATCGAGAGTCTGTTTCTATTATAATATTTTCCGGAGCGAGAGTTACACATTTGCAAAAATAATCAATAAGGCGGTCTTAGATATAAAATCATATAGTATTGTTTAAACTTTACGATCATGGTTGATGATGGATTGATGGAATCTTAATTTGGTCACGATCTGGTTATGGTTCGCGCGCAGATCTTCATTAATCAGTTAGAAGTTAGAAGTTAGTAGAAGAATCATATTTTATATAAGTTAATATGTTAATATGTTATAGGCATTTTTAGCTACCAGAGTAACAGAGTTTGATGGCATACACAACACATAACTTATACTAGAAGTTATAGTGCGTAATTTGTTTTGAAAAAATCCTTCGCTAGTTTAATTTCATTAGAAAACGATGATCTTAATATATTTCCAGTCTATTTAATGATAACTATTTTGTAACGTATTTTAATTTAGTTGATTTTATCTACATTTATATATTGTTGTGGTAATTCATCTGCTTAAATGATAGATTGAGAACAACTTTGTTGTTGTTGGGTCATTTCGATTCTTAGGCTTCAGATTTCAGACCCATGTAGTTTTAGCTACAAAAAATAATCTTTAAATTTTTGTTTATCAGTAAAATTAGTTGGGCATACATCCAATACTGAGAAAGAAAAAAATCGTTACTTGAAAAATATTTAGAAAACAAAAAAAAACTCCGAAAAGGTTAATTAAAAATCATGACTAAATAACATTATTACTTTATAGAGTAGTCACATACTAATTCAAACTATAAATGGACCAAAAAAATCAATATTATGTTGAATACATTGCTTTTAGAGATTTTTTTTTGTTTTGAAAACAAAATTCACCTAAAAAAGGTTCGTCATAAATAAATGTATTCATTCAACATAAAAGAAAAAAAAGAATTGCAATTGTGACCCAAAAAGGAAAGATAAATGATTTGCTTCTAAAAGCTATGATGGATACTATTGGGATGGCTAGGGTTTTCGCACAGAGAACTTCTCAACGGCGAATCGCAGATCTATTCTGAGTGAAACCCTAGAGAATCAGTCGGTAAGAAAATTTCGATCTCAGTTCTTGGCCGTGTCGTAGAGTGTCCTCTCCTGGGGGTGGTGGGCTGTAAGTTTCAGAGAAGTACCACATAGATTAGATCTGTGAGGACGGAAAGATGAATCGGCCCCGCAAGAAGAAGGAGAAGTCACTTATGGAGGAACTTCGCGAGCTAGATCTATTGGGTGAAGGGGAGACGGTGAACATTCCAGATCTGGCAAATGAAGATTTAATTGAAGAAAACTCAATGAGTGTGGTGGTTAGATGTTTGAACCCGACAGTTCACAAAGTAGGAGGTTTGGTCAAAGCTCTCCCGGCTATCCGGGGAATGGATGATAGAGTCCGTGGGAGGGGAGTGAGTGAAGATAAGGTTCAGTTCATTTTCGAGACAGAAGCAGATCTCTATCATGTTCTGTTTCGGGGCCCGTGGTTTGTCAATGGATGGATCGTGTCCCTGGACCAGTGGAAGCCTAATCCAGACCCAGACTATCTGAACAAGATTCTTTTTTGGATACGCATCAAAGGCATTCCCATTCACCTCCTAAAGAGACAAACAGTGGAAAGTATTATCAGACCTCTAGGGAAAGTGGACGCTGTGGAGCTTCATGCCAAAAATTCCAACTCCTTAGAGTATGTGAGAGAACGAACATGGGTGAAAGCTGATGAACCACTGCAGTTCTGTAAAGTAGCGAACTTTGCATCAGGGGAGAGAGTGCCCGTGGAGCTGACTTATGAGAAGTTACTGAAGGTGTGCTTGCTGTGTAAGAGGTTGACCCATGAAAGGTCCATTTGCCCTTTCCAAATCAACGATTTGATGGGGGGAAATGGAAAGGGTACAGCAAGAAAAGGTCGCCCGACAGCGAGGTCTACAATGTATAAGGCAAATGCCAAGGGTAAAGGGAAAGTGGTGGAAGATGTAGAGGAAGGAGTTAAGGAACGGTCAGGAAACCCGGGGAAGAAGAGTCTGCCATCACCCTCTGAACCTATATCAAAGACGACCGGGGTTAAAGAGCGACTCCAATGGCCATCTGAAGGGGCAAAGAGGCAGCGAGGAAGTAAAGCACAGGGGGCTACTAATTCGGTAGAATGGAGACCAAAAAAAAGATTAGAGGAGAGCTCTGCAAAGGCGGGAGACCTATGTTCCCAGGGAGAGCAGACGATGTTGCTTTTAAAAAGAAGACGCCAAAGTGGAAGTGGAGAAAAACAAGTTAAAAGAGCGAGACTGGGGTTAGCTAAGTAAGAGTGTCAGTCTCCCTCGGTTTTTGAGAGACTTGGACAAAGTGGAGAGAATTCCAATAGTGGTGAGAAGAGGAAATTGTCAAAATCTGGGTCTAACTCTTCTCAAAGGGAGGAAAAGCTTTCTCCGTCGGTTTTTGATAGGTTGGAACCCCAGCTCCCTCAGAAGAGTTTTCACACTCGCGAAAGAGGAGGTTCTACGAATCTGGATGGGAACGGAGCTTACCAAGGCTCCAATCATTCGGTCTTGTCGGTTACAGCAAACCATAGGAACTCTTCAGACCATGTGTCTGATGGTGCTAGTGGTCAATTTGGAAAAGAAGGGTTGATGGGTAATTCCAACCCTTCAAAATCAATATGAGAATATTGAGTTGGAACTGTCAGGGGGTGGGGAATACCCCTACAGTTCGACACCTGAGGGAAATATGTGGTCAGTATTTCCCAGAGGTAATATTCCTCTGTGAGACCAAGAATAAAAGAAGTTACTTGGAGAATGTTGTGGGTCACCTGGGCTATCACGATCTACATACGGTAGAGCCGTTGGGAAAGAGTGGGGGATTAGCTCTGATGTGGAAAGAGGAAGTGCATATCAAAGTTTTGCATTCGGATAAGAGAACGATAGATGTACAAGTCAAATGGCAAGATAAGGAGTTCTTTCTCTCTTGTATCTACGGGGATCCAGTCCGAGGAGAGAGAG
Organism: Camelina sativa; assembly: GCF_000633955.1. NCBI lineage: Eukaryota > Viridiplantae > Streptophyta > Magnoliopsida > Brassicales > Brassicaceae > Camelina > Camelina sativa. Next base: position 16,457,819 of record NC_025702.1, read on the forward strand.
GGAAAGTGTGGGAGAGATTAACGAGGATTGGCATCGAAAGACGGGGTCCTTGGATGATGACAGGGGATTTCAATGAATTGGTGGATCCGTCGGAAAAGAAGGGAGGTCCAGTCAGATCGATGGCAACATGTGTTGAGTTTCAACAAATGTTGTCAGCTTGTGGACTCTGGGAAGTAAGACACAAAGGCTACCAGTTCTCGTGGTTTGGGAATAGAAATGAAGAACTTGTACAATGTCGCCTGGATAGGACAGTGGCAAATCAAGAATGGATGGAATTGTTTCCGGAAGCACAGGCTGTGTACCTCAAGAAGGTTAGTTCTGATCACAGTCCACTTATAACCACTCTGATGGGGGAAAAGTGGAGAAGATGGGTCGGTTTCAAGTATGATCAGAGATGGGTTCAAAGAGAAGGCTTCTGCGACTTTATGAAGGAAACTTGGGAGTCGGAAAAAGTAAAACAATCAAATTCTTTGGTTGAGAAGCTGACGCGCTGCAGGAAGGAAATCTCAGGATGGAAGAGAAGGAATAAGCCAAACTCTTCATTAAGAATCCAAGAGCTTCATAGCAGAATTGATCGGGCCACACAACAGAGTCCTTTTAGTATAGAAGAGGTCAGACGATTGAAAAGTGAGCTCAATAAGGAGTATGTGCAGGAAGAGAAGTTTTGGCAGCAAAAGAGCAGATTCATCTGGTTGAATAATGGTGATAAGAACACTAAGTTTTTCCACGCAGCAACAAAAAACCGTCGAGCTCAGAACCGCATTCAGGTACTTGAGGATAAGGATGGGATTGAGTGGTTTGCGGAGGAAGACTTAGGCAGAGTAGCGGAAAGTTACTTCAAGATGCTATATACCTCTGAAGATGTTGGATATAGGCTCCAAGAGATGGAACAAGGCACAAACACTGTCTCTACCGAAATGAATGAAATGCTGTCAGCTGAAGTTTCCCTGGAGGAAGTGAAAGAAGCAGTGTTTGAGATCAATCCAAATAAGTGTCCTGGCCCTGATGGTCTTACAGGTTTTTTCTTTCAGCAGTTCTGGGAGAGAGTTGGAGAGGACATTACGGAGATGGTAAGAAGCTTCATGAGAACTGGAAGGTTAGAGGAAGAAATAAACAGAACAAACATCTGTTTGATTCCCAAAAAAATGAAGGCTTCAAAGCTCCAGGACTTTAGACCCATTAGCTTATGCAATGTGGTCTATAAGATTGTTAGTAAGCTGTTGGCATCGAGACTTAAGCGGATCCTCCCCAATATTATCTCTGAGACACAGGCTGCATTTGTGAAAGGGCGGCTTATCTCGGATAATATTCTGATCGCACATGAGATGTTACATGCTCTCAGCTCCAGAAATAAGTGTGCGGAGAACTTCATAGCCATTAAAACCGACATTTCCAAGGCCTATGACCGTGTGGAATGGTCTTTCCTTGGAAACGCTATGACCTATTTGGGCTTCTCAGGGAGCTGGATCAGGTTGGTCATGGAGTGCGTGAAAACTGTAGAATATCAGGTGCTGATTAATGGTGTACCGTATAGAGATATTCAACCAACGAGAGGGCTGAGACAGGGGGATCCCCTATCTCCGTACCTCTTTGTGATCTGCACAGAAATGTTGGTGAGGATGCTAAACAAGGCGGAAGAGGAAGGAAAGATTACTGGGTTAAAGATTGCATCAGGGGCTCCATCTATCTCCCATTTACTCTTTGCAGATGATAGCTTATTCTACTGTAGGAAGGAGGAGGAGGAGATAAATCAGATGGTTCGGATAATTGAGGAATACAGCCTGGCTTCGGGTCAGCGAGTGAACTATCAGAAATCCAGTATCTATTTTGGGAAGCTTATTCCTGAGGAAACTAGAGGAGAGATCAAGCATAAATTAGGAATAAGTAAAGAAGGAGGGGAAGGAATCTACCTGGGCTTACCAGAAGCTTTTAAAGGATCCAAGGTCACCATACTAAGCTATTTGAAGGAAAGGTTGAATCAACGAGTTAATGGGTGGCAAACAATGTTTCTATCCCAAGGGGGAAAAGAAGTCCTTTTAAAAGCAGTGGTTATGGCTTTACCGACCTATACGATGACGTGTTTTAAACTTCCAGTAACTGTGTGTCATCAACTTGTCTCGGTTATGGCTGATTTTTGGTGGAAAAATAAGAAAGATTCCAGAGGAATGCATTGGCGAGCATGGGAAGAGCTGACCAGGCCAAAAGCAGAGGGGGGATAGAGTTTAGGGATATAGAGGCTTTTAATGATGCCCTGTTAGGGAAACAACTATGGCGGATCATAACCCAGAAGGAATCCCTTGTGGCAAGAGTTTTCAAAAGTCGTTACTTTAGAAAGTCAGATCCTCTGACTGCTCCCCTGGGATATCGCCCTTCGTATGCTTGGAGAAGTCTCCAGGCAGCCCAAGAGCTGTTGAGGCAGGGAGCTAGGGCTGTGGTGGGAAATGGCAAGGAAATAAATATCTGGCAACATCAATGGCTCCAATCCAAACCGGCGAGAGGATTATCAAGAGTAAAGCAAATCCCTCCTGGGTTTCAAAGTTCTGTCGCCCAATTAGTGACTGTGAAAGATCTCCTCGGCCCTGATGGGAGAGAGTGGAATAGGGATCTCCTATCCTTAGCTTTTGAGAACGAAGATAAGCAATGTATTGAGGAAATCAGACCAGGAGGATTCCAGACAAAGGATGGATATACTTGGGATTATACAAAGTCGGGACTATATAGTGTAAAATCTGGATATTGGGTTGTACTAAAGGTGATAAGGCAGAGAGGGCGAGCCCAAGTAGTGGACCAGCCAAGCCTCGATGCGCTCTATCAACAGATATGGAAGCTGGAGGCACCACCAAAGATTCATCATTTCGTCTGGAAGTGCTTAAGCAATTGTCTCTCTGTGAATGGGAATCTGGCTTATCCCCATATTTCTAAGGAAGCTCTATGCATCCGATGCCCAAATTGTACAGAAACAGTGAACCACCTGTTTTTCCAATGCCCCTATGCTAGAGTGGTGTGGGCGGTATCCTCTGTCCCAGCCCCTCAGGGGGGCGAATGGTCTGATTCTCTCTATGCAAATATGGATTGGTTTTTAAATTATCAGAAGGAACAGAGAAGTCAGACTCCGCAACCGACTGTATCTCAATGGGTGTTGTGGAGATTATGGAAAAGTCGGAATGAGTTGTGCTTTAATGGGAAAGACATTGGGGTGGAAAGACTGATCAAGTTAGTAGAGGAGGATGCTGAGGAGTGGAGGGGTAGAGAAGAGAACACAGGTAGATTAAGGCCTAACCCTTCGGCTCTATCACTGGAAGTTCGGTGGAGACCACCACCGTTAGAGTGGGTCAAATGTAATATGGATGGAGCTTGGCCTAGGGAAGGTGATCGGAGTGGTGTTGGTTGGGTCCTAAGGGATCATCAAGGGTCGGTGTTATGGATGGGAGCTAGAGCATTACCAAGAACACGGAGCGTTTTGGAAGTTGAAACTGAAGCCCTCCGGTGGGCGATGGTATCGGTTGCGCGGTTCCAATATAAGAAGGTGATCTTTGAATCAGATTCCCAAGACCTTATTTCAGCGATTAATGGCGATGAAAGGCGACCCCCGATAGCAACATTATTAGAAGATATAAAGTGCCTATGCCGCCAGTTTGAGGAAGTAACTTTCAAGTTTACAAAACGAGGAGGGAATGCGGTTGCAGACAGGATAGCTCAGGAGACTACCTCTTTTCAGAGAAATGAGATCCGATTTTATTCTAATGCACCGCGTTGGCTAGAGTACCTAGTGGAAACAGAACTTGTATCACATAACATTGGTGAATAATAAAGTTGTTGTTGAGTTAAAAAAAAAAAAAAAAAAAAAAAAAAAAAAAAAAAAAAAAAAAAAAAAAAAAAAAAAANATAATATGTATGTCTATGTATCTATTTCTTCTTTATAAGGCTTTCCTTAATCCTTAATTCTTTTTTTTTTCTTTATAATCCTTAATTCTTAAAATCTCTCTCTCTCGTTAGTTCGCAAAACTCACAACAATTGGCAGGTATTGTCGTAACGCCTTCGGCCTTAAGCTGTCCATCTGTACTCTACGGTCTTCTCTTTTCTTCTTTATAAAATCTCAACCCTTCACCACTTACACAAACTTCTATCTCTCTCTCTCTCTCTCTCTCTCTCTCTCTCTCTCTCTCTCTCTCTCTCTCTCTCTCTCTCTCTCTCTCTCTCTCTCTCTCTCTCTCTCTCTCTCTCTCTCTCTCTCTCTCTCTCTCTCTCTCTCTCTCTCTCTCTCTCTCTCTCTCTCTCTCTCTCTCTCTCTCTCTCTCTCTCTCTCTCTCTCTCTCTCTCTCTCTCTCTCTCTCTCTCTCTCTCTCTCTCTCTCTCTCTCTCTCTCTCTCTCTCTCTCTCTCTCTCTCTCTCTCTCTCTCTCTCTCTCTCCTTCTCTCTGTTTCTTGATTTCCTCTGCTTTTCCTCTCTGTTTCTTGATTTGCTCTGTTTTTTCCTCTGTTTCTGTCTTTCCGGTTTAGTTGGTTTGTTCTGTACAAGATTAATCAAATGGAATCTACTGAACTAAACGACATGGATTTCATATCAAATCTTTTTACCTCCTTTTCTGAGCCAACGTTCTTCACTCCAACCACAAGCTCCGTCTCCGGCGAACCGGATTCACCAAAGGCACAGAACGAAGACGACGACGAGTACATCACAGAGTTGACTCGTCAGATGACAACCTATATGCTTCAAGACGATGAAAAGCATCAAAAGGTAAACCCCTAACTTTTTTTTTCCTTTTAACCTTTTTACTCTTTAGATTCGAGATTCTCTTCTTTTTTTTTGTTTTGTCAATCTCAAAGTCTTATCAAATTTTGATTCAGTCTCGTGGTGGTGGTGGCTCTGGCTCGCCGCAATCAACTCTCTGGTCACCATTTGCTTCTGGTTACAGCAGCCCAATTGGTCCTTCCCGTGAACCATCACCGCCGCTAACTCCGACGGTGGAGACAATCATGACGAAGGTCGATACAAAACCTGTCACGATCCCTTTTCAATCTAAACAAGCTCTAATCGATGACCAGATCCGATCTATTCAAGCAAACGTGAGCTCATCACCTTTTCTTTTTCATCATCATTTATTTAATTTACTCAGAATCTTATTATTACTTTTTTTGTTAAAAAAAGGTTTCGTCGGTTATAATATTAACGGTCTGGATTAAATCTTGACGTTGTTTTTCCATTGTTTTTATAAATAAATAAAAGAGTTGGACGTTGATTTGTTTATGTATAAAATAGTTCCATAAGATCAAGAAGGAGAAAGAGAAAGAGAAGAAACGAAACGATGACGTTATGAGGAACAAAGCAAGGAACTACCACAACCAGCAGCAGCAGCAGCAGAGACCTAGGTCAGGCGTGAAGGCGGTGTTCGTTGACGGGTTGGGTTCAAGGACCGGGTCGGGTACTGGAGTGTTCTTGCCACGTACTCATGGAACTGTTGTCGAGTCACGCAAGAAATCAGGTTAGAGCCAATCAGCAATAGTTATTTTTAAAAAATTTAATCTTATCATTATTGTTCTTTCGCTTATTTCTTCCGTTATAAGTGTTTGTTTTTTTTTTTGGGGAATTTAATTTTATATAACAAAATTTAGTGGTTTACATGCAAGTTACGTATCATATATGAGAAAAGAATTTAAATAAAAATAGGATGACGTCGTCTAACATTTTTATCAAAATACTTTGAGATTCCACTTTGTTATTTTTTTTTTTGGGGATTGACAAAATTGGAATCTTGGATAGTATTAACTACTAAGATATGTCGTAAAAATAATTTCATAATTGGTTCCTTAACATAACACATAATAATAAACCACTAGACTTAAGAGTTCGTTTTAGATTTGAGTTTTTTTTTAATGAACTTTGTAAATCTTTCTGTGGTCGACCGTCGACGTCGAGAGAGATAAGATTTCATATCCTACACTTGCGTAGTTCCGGAATCGACTTTTGATTTTGTCACAAATTCCATTCTTTCTGTTGTGATAATCTTCTTATATATTTTATTTTAACTCAAAACTGTTTTTGTTTATATTGATTTAACTAAAACTAGAGTTTTTTACAAGAATATACTAAAGAGTTGTGACGTGATTTAACTGGAATGGTTATTAGTTGGGTTAAGGTTAAGGTTAGGTTAGTTTAGCTGATTGAGTATCAATCATCTAAAGCTCAAAAACTCAATTATTTAGGACAGATATATTATAAGAATCTTTTTTTATATTATTACATCGTTTGACTGAGTAAGATTCCATAGATTCCTTGTCACCAATTAATCTCCTAATTTATCTCTATAATATTATACTGTGTGGCTATAGGTTTGACAGATACTCTCTCTAATTAGAATCTTGCCTCAACTCCTTGGTCCCCCATTTGTACTCTCTTTCCCTTTCCCTTTCAATTAAAAAAAAAAAAAAAAAAAAAAAAAAAAAAACAAATATGTTAATTGTTTCTAACGTCTTTGATATGGTTAATTGACTGTTGACTATAAATGCCTTTAGGAAACATTATAAGAAGATAAACCTTTGTACATTATAAGATCTACCACACTTCACCAAGCTGTGGCACTTATGGCTTCATTAAAGGTAATGATGTTATTATATAACGGGGTTTCTATAGATTAATAATACTATTGAAATAATATTCTCAAGGAATATGTTATTGGGTCATCCACTCATGCCATTTAATTTCTTATGATATTTAATAGAATATCAATTAAAAAAAAAGTAAAGTGACATGGAACAANAAAAAAAAAAAAAAACTATTTAGGTTATAATCATTCTAACTCTTTGATATTTCTTGTAAGAGACCCCACTAGTGTCTTTCAATAAGTGGATTATAATCTAAGATAATCTAGAGATATTTATTCATATTGTGAATATTTCTTTCGTCACCGTTCGATCATTGATAATAATACCCAAGGCCATAACCGAACCACATAGTATAAAATATAAATCCTATAAAGCTTTGTTTCTTTTCTAAATATAGTATTATATTCTCGGAGTTAGATGGACAGTTGAAAATCATATACCAACACGTAAGTAAACCTAACCAGGTTTGTTGATGCTCACTCTTAACTTTAAAGATTTTTCTGACAATTTCATTTTCAACTCTTAACCGTTACCCAATCTAGGAGTCGGTGAGTTTGTACACAAAATATCAACTACCATTTTTTTTATAGAAATTATTCTTTGTTTTTCTCATCATATGATTTGAGGTTGTTTTGATATCGGTGGGTAGGTGGTGGTGACAATTTACTATTTATTGTATTGGTTGTATTCAAAATTGTTGTCGTTGCATGAAACTGATGTCTCAACCAGACTGTTTTCTGAGTTGTTACTCTTAAATTGCCAAACTGGTGTAATTTGGTTAGATGTAGTTTCGTTTTGGTTTTGACTTTGGTCTGAAATAAATTTGGTTGCAGGATGTTCAACAGTTATTATACCAGCAAGAGTAGTTGAAGCTTTGAAAGTTCACTTTGACAAAATGGGTGTTCCTTCTACATTCTCTTCTGATATCCCTCCTTTTCATGGTACCAACCCCACCCTATCTCTTTCCCAATTTAATTTTCAGTTTTTTTTTTTTTTTTTTTTTTTTTTTTT
>NC_025702.1:16465868-16471393 GCF_000633955.1 Camelina sativa
TTTTTTTTTTTTTTTTTTGTATTCTTCTGAGTTTATACATGTATAGATAAAATAAGGGATGGTTGACAAAGAAAAGAGATGCGTAGGAAATAGTTTTTTTAAATAAAAATAAAAGTTTGCTAAGATAGGCTTAAAATTTTGGAGTTAAGAATTCAAGTTTTCGGAGTTAGTTTCAGATTTTGGGTTTAGAGGTTTTATTTTACAGTTTGGTTTAAATTTTCTTGTTGTCCAAAAACAAAAACAAAAAAGTTTAAATTTTCAAAGTATATTGATTTTTTCTACAATTCGAACTACTTAGATGTTAGTTTTCACCGAAGTAATCGATAAATTGTTGATTTGCGAAAAAGATCATTAACGCATATAGCTGCTCACTCCGAAATCGGTTACATCATTTTAGACACTGCTAAATAAATTTGTCTTTAAAAATTTTGGTTTTTGATTCTTGAAATTTACCATATAGATGCTCTGTTGGTGTCTATGAAGAACAAAAACAACAAAAGTAGTTCATCATCTCGGCCGGTACAAAGTGGATCACCGTATGTGGTGGAGATGTCAGCCGAGAGCCACCAAGAACCACACGCGGATTTGCCACAGGAGTGGACGTACTGATCAAACATTGGCACATGCTTCTTGGTTGCTGCAGTAATAGGTTTTCATAAGGTAGGGACTTCGGATTGAAAATCTTCTAGTATATCAAAATAAAACAGAAATAAAATTTTTTTCAAAAACCATTATTTTTTATTGGATATATATAGGTTTTAAAAATTTGGTGATTTTTTTATTACTGTGATAAATCAATAATTCTTGTGATAAGAAGAACAATAAAATGTGCAATATATATATATTCATATATATCGCATGTCTATTGTAAAAAGGGTTTGTTTTTTCTTTTTTTTATGTAAGATTCAAATCTTCGTGTAATAAAAGCATTATGCATCTCCCCAGTTTAATAAAGAAAAAAAAAAGACTTTTATTTGATTATTACGTTTATGTGTTACTTCGTATGCGTGACTTTCGTATTTTACAATATAGCTATCAGTCTGGTATTTTGAACTTTCTTCGATATAATTATAGAACTGACCAAGTTGATGTATAAAACAAATTGATTTGATGTGAAAGGACTAAGATACGGTTTTGTGAATGAAGAGAATAATTTCATATAAATTTTAATATTTTAGTAGAACGCGTTAAGATGCATGTAAATGTGAAAAGATATGATAAGCTCGTGGCATCGTGGGTGGTCTTAAATCCGCCGACTTCTCGTTTGTTGCGAAAATGTTTTTGACTTATTCATCGTACCTTTCACTTTATAAGGTTCATGTGCACTCACGTTTTGTCATTACTGACATTAGTTGTGAGCCAGTGACGGTGGTGTACATCGCTCCACTCCCTCATGTGACTTATCTTAATTTCTATTTTTCTCTCAACTTTTTTTTTTTAAAATTACACCGACGAATTCTGAGGTTTAGGTTAACGCATATCTTCACGGGTAATATATATTAACATTTAAATTGTGCAAATAGTTTGCTTTTTCTTATAGCATATTTGAACTAGATATCAGAAAAAATTTGCAGCAACAATCTAATCTTCTTGCACCAAACAATACAAGCCAGTGGAATAGGATATATAGTTGATACTTCCCTAGGAAAGATTCAACTATGACTCGTGCGATATGTTTCCTAGAGTACACTTCATATAATTTGAGGGGGAAGGAACAGAAAAAAGACACGTTAAACTTTCAACGCAAGCTCAACAACTGACTCAAAACATGAGCAAACAAATCGGTTGAGGATAGAAGATACAAGAGAGGAATGGTGACATGGTTTGCTTCAAGATAATATTGATTCATTCTTTTGTCTTTATCTTTTTATTAAGTTCAGAATAAAATTCTCTTTTTGAAAAGATGCACTTATCGTAAAAATGTTTTCTAATTGAATTAATTTTACGTTTAATTCCAAAAAACTAATTCCAACAACGCTCTAACTTAGTAGAACCAAAATTAAGTATTTAGTAGTATTAAACTCTGACCGAGCCTTATTTGTTTGGTTGTATACTTGTATGTATTAATACTAATAGCATCGCCTCTAGACGACAGAAAAAAGTCACATGTATTGCATACTACATTAAAGCATGTCGCAGTAGCTTTTTGATTTTGCTTATTTCTCTTTACTAATCCGATGAGAAACTATCCAAAGTTTTTTTTTTTTTTTCCAACTATCCGAAGTTTTTTGAGGTAAGATAAGCTTCTAAATTCAAAATTTAACGAGGAATATAAAAACTAAATTATTTTCGTCTATATTTTGGTCTGGGAGTTATACATATGCCGATAAAAAGGTAATGACAATAATTTTTCTGCGAATTTCGGTAACAAAACAAGCTTGTAGTTGAAAAAGTTGAGAAGGTCGAGAGAAGTCGTCTGAGTCTCACTCGCGGCGATTTTTCTCTCAAAGTCGAGAGTCTTCTGATCACAATCTCGTGCGCCGACGGCGGGTCCTCAGTCAATTCCGGTGACGATGAGGACCCTACAGCTCATGGTTCTTCATCCGCGACTCTGCATCTTCTCGGCAACACCATTGGATCAAGATCAAGGGAGCAGTGGAAGGGAGAAGCATCTGCGAGACTCCTATGGTAAGAGCTCTATCGGCGGTGTAGCGACGCAAAGTGGAAGAAAGAGTTTCACGGCGAGGAACGAGCGATGAAGATAGTTAGATTTGGGGACCAAAGATTATGGAGGTTTCGCGGGATTGGTCTCGATAGGGGAGGTAGTTTCCGATCCGGCGAAGCTAAGCCACCGTCGAAGGTCTCTTCATCTACTCCCTACTATCTTTCTCTCTCACGACTGAGCAAGAAGCCTCCTCGACGACGAGCTCGGTTTTCTTCCTCCTCCTCAACACAGCTCTACGGTGGCGGGATGGAAACGGATCTTGGATTACCATCTTCGTTCGGCTAACGACGTCTACCGGAGGTCCTATTCCGATAAGTATCCGCAGATCTGTTGGGCGGCGACTACAGCGAGTTCTTCGTTTGTAGATTAGGATTTTCAGCGACCGGTTTAGTTCGGTCTGTAAATCCGGTCGGTTTTGTATCCCAATGGTTTAGTCTGATTTGATGTATATGGGTCGGGTTCTTAGGGAATTTTGTATAGGCCTAATCCGAAAATAGCCTATTGGGCATATATTATTAATTGAATACCCTTTAATAAAAAAAAAAAAAAAAAAAAAACAAGCTTATAGTTGTAAGATGAGGATATAAGATTTTTTCTTGTGTTTTTTTTTGTAACAGAGGTTTTATGATGTTTTTGCACGCAACAATTTGAAGGAACTTCACGTTTTATATCCTAAAGTGTGGACAGCAACCCAACGTTTTGCATATGCGTAAATGTGGAAACGGTATGGAATAAATTTTAAACGGTATGAGACTTATGATTTGATATCCACAAGTTTTACCTTCTTTTTTTTTTTTTTCATTTCGTTTTGGTTCTACATTAAGTTTTGTATTCGATTATGTAATGATCGTGTGGTCCTTAACTAGTGAGATTGGGAGTTCCATAACCTAACTATCAATCAAAATTATTCAGTCACAAGATTCAGAAGGACAATCTTCTCTAAAACTTAATTGCGCCGTTAGTAGGTAAGTTGTGTAACCAAAAGAGTTCACTCATCAAAGAGTATATAACCTTTGTAGAAAAGAACAAAAATATATTTATATAACACTCGATCGCAAAAAAGAGTAATCCCATGTCACAAAGCCGTCCATTATCCCATATCTTATAAATGCTTTTATCCTCTTCCATGGCAATTGACGACTCAAACCATATTCCTACAGCCCCAATGATCATTGAATCTTTCTCGCTTTTATCCAAACCAGTTTTACCTACAAATCTGCTTAATATATATATTTTGATATTTAGGATATGATAAAATAAAAACAAACGAATATAAAACCGAAAATATAGAGGAATAAATACTTAATTTTTCATTTCAAAGAGTAGCATCAATTGTTTGAGTCCCTTCTAATCGCAACTTCTTCCTTAAACTCTGAATTCGTCAATTACATCGTTCTTTAATAAATTAAACAACAAAATATAAATCCAGAGAAATGACCTCTTCGGATCCACCAAACAAAGATACTTATATATCATGCGGATAGATTAGCGTATGTGATATACTAACTTCATAAGTTTGAACTGACCGTAACAATTCATAACAGTTAAATAAAATGACAAATTTAAGAAGTTCGAATCGTACTGAAACTAAATCCAAAAACGTGATAGATTTTATTTTCATATTATTATTATTTCAATTGGGAAACAAAAATATAATTAAAACGATCAAGACAACAAACATCATACTCAGATGTTAAAAAAAAAAAGAAAGAAAAGGAAATCAACAATGTGATTGAACCTCGGTGTGACTGTTACTGCTAGTGTCCCTAAAGCCCTACTTCCAAATATCATAAACCCTAATCCAAAACCAGCCATTGCAGCTAAGAAGACTCCTCCATTGAACGACATCACAGCCAACATGACCAAATAAGACAAACCAGCCCTCACGGTATAAACCACCGACTGGACTAGCCTTCCGCCAATGCTAGCCGGACCAGATTTCATGAAACCGCACTGTGATAGCCACTCTGGGACAGCGGAAAGAGCAAAAATGGCGGCGAGACAGGCCCAATACATTTTCAAATTGGTCCCTGGCCAGCCGTCGAACAGAACCTCCGTGTTTTTCCCCCAAAAGAACGTCATGTGCATCATGCCACCGTGATGACGACGGCGATGTTGGAAGAGCGATGATGGTGAAGGTGCTGAAGCTGGCTGAGAAGATCCGCTCATGCCGTTCATTGTTTAGAGATATTCTTAACGTAAGTTGTGAAGATTTTTGTTGTAGCTGTTGTTGTTGTTGTGTGTATATTTATAAGGGTTTTGTTTTTGGGTTGAAGTTTGGTGTGTAGTACAATGTACATTTTCACAACAATAATGCGATAATTGTGACTTTTATTTGAGTTTAAAATTGTACTTCAAAGATATTTAGTTGAGACTATGTTCTTTTTTTCTTTTAAAACCAAAAACTGAAAAAGTAAAATATATATCCAAAGCTGTGAAAGTAAAAGTTGTTTTCAAGTTTGAAGCTTTCAATTTATCATTTCTTCTTAACCCACAAGAGAGTGTTTACAACTTTATTTATACTCAAAACCATAAACTCTAGATGTCTTCTACATTAGTCTAGAGTGTTCCTCCAAGTGTCATGATCCTCTTGAGCAGGACGGATCAAGGGTGGCAAAACGATTTGACAGCTTGATTGTCTCCGTACAGTCTTCGACAGGTTGTTTGCTTCGTCGTTTGTCTTCTTGTGAGAGAACCGTTGGAGAGGATGATTCAAGCTTGTTAGGTTTTTCTTGGTTTGTCTTGTGTTGGGCTTCGATGATTTGGTTTGGCCCATCGCTTCCTTTTCCAAAGTGCTGCCGTTTTGAGCAGGAACCAAAAACTCTTGTTTTGGTGTTGTTCTGTTATCATCCCCCCCCCC